>NW_017100137.1:854606-870922 GCF_001263275.1 Habropoda laboriosa | reverse complement strand
ATTCTTTTTAATAGGAAAAATGTCGATGAAAGAATGCAAATGTTCACTGGCAAATACGCAACGTTTATTTCTTTAGCTGACAAAGGTTACAGTTCGCATCTCTATTATCGTAAACCGAAGATTGTTTCTAAGATATTGAAAGATTCGCTTTTAGTACGTACTTCTGGCTTTTTTTATCCGAACCATTGTGTCACGCAAAGACAATTTAAATTAAAATTTAAAGGAAGAGTAGTTGTTATTTTACATAATTTTGTACTGTAATATATAAGATTTGGGGTGAATTAGGGAATCGATTGAATGAGCAAGTTTTGTCGTATCTATTGCCATTAGAAGTATTATTTCTCAGCTTTTATACCAACAAAGAAATCGCGTAAGTAAAAAATTAAATAATAGTATAATATATTAGAACCTATAATCAATAGTATAACTTTATTATAATAAGATTGAAGGCAAATTCAGTACATTTTTATTGAAGAGAAAAAGTGACATTTCAATTGAATTATTGTATTTAACGAATTAGATAAAATAAACAAATTAAACTCCCTACATTTTTATTATTAAATACATATAACGATTGCTTAATACTTAAACAATGTTTGCACATGTTTATCTGAAGAAGAAATCGCCTTCAATAATTCTTCATTATTTCAAATTTCTTCATAAAATTAACCACTGTACTTTACAATTAATATATTTCTCAAAGTATCTAACACTATTCGTAGTTGTTTTTCTTAAAATCAGGTCTTAAAGTCTGGTCACAAAGTCTGGATACTTCTTCATAGAAAAGTATTTTAGAACGACTCCAAGTGATTTATAAACTACCCGAATGTGTCGTAAAAGTTACAGACATGTCGTTTACGAAGCCATCGTATTTTCTAAGGCAAAACATTGAGACGTCTTCTTAAATCACTTAAGATGAACCAACCAGACGAACGGTATATAATACAGAGCATAACGTAGCAAATACTCGACGTGACTCATTACCAACATAAATCATCCGTCTGGTCATATCCATCGTGACGCAGTTCCTTCTTTTTCTAACTAGCCGCGCGGTGTGATAATTTATCAAAGTGTCCGTACAAAAATCCACGACATAGGTTGACAACACCGGTGGCCTTTAATTTCCCTGCCCTTCCATATTTACGAGGATTTCGTTTCATATCTCATTAGCGTGGCGCAGAAGACACGAATCAAAGTGTGCAGAGAAGGACGCTGATTTTTGAAAGGAAGTAATTAAGCTTGTGGATCAAACTACCTTTTCTATGAACTATCCGTGAAATAGCTATGCCTAGAAGAATTATAATTGAGTACAGTACTTATTTAAATGACACTCGTCTGTTAACATTTTTCGTTTCTTTTGATTAGTATTCTAAATACTCCAAATTTGACACGCTTTATTTTTAATATCTCATATTTGTAGAAATATATTTAAATAAAACGTCTGAAATATTCAAATTTGAATTTGAAAAAATACCGCCAAATTTACAGTTATGATATATTAATATTAAATTTTGGACTTACGTTTGAAATATAGAATTTTGAAAATATCAGAAGTTCAGTTCGAATTTCCAAAAAGCAAATTAATAATATACAAGTACAATTAAAATTTGGACTGATTTGGAAAATCAAATTTAAAAAAACACGAGAATGCTACAGTTTTCAGCTCAATTCAAAAATAACAAAATAAAGAATAACAAAGGTATTGGAATTTAAGCTCACATTTCAAAAATAAAACACTAGAATACACAAATTTCAGAATTTGAACTCAGGTGTTGAAAACAAAATTCTCGTCAACTTGACAGCACAACTAATATCAGCCTAAAACTCACAATCGTTCGAAGAATTATGAATACTACTGTACGTCATTAGCTGCGTACAAGGGTCCAAAATAATGAGAATGAAAAGATAACGATCCACTTACGCCTCTCTCGTTGCTCTAGCTCACGGACTACGTTTGCTTGTTTTGCGTACAGAATTCATACCCCTACATCTCAGGACCGTTTTCTAGTGAGAAATTTCTCGCGAAAAGTTAAGCAATAAACCGTATAACTTCTGACAACATTGTAAGTTTTACAATTTACTAATTTACCAATAAAAATTGTTTTGCACTAAAATCACATCTGAACTATGGGATATTTGTTTCGCAATCATTTTTGTTTCTACTTTGAAAAGTAACAAATTATTCCCGATCCTTGAAGAAACGTGTTCGTCTTCAAGAAACTCACCTCTTATTCTAGCTGGAGAAATAAATACGCGTATTTAAAAGACACGTGTACGAATTTGATTAAACGACATAGACTTGTTCTTTCGAGGCCTCGTAACGATGTTACGCCTAGAGTCTCGAAAAGTGTAAACGCGGCCCTGCTTCAGGATTAAAAATCAATAAGTTATAAATGAAAATAAAAATGTTCATAGTGTGTCAGGAAAGTGTGCAAAAAGATCATTAATAGGTTAGAAAACGTCTAAAACAATGAGCGCGTAAATGTGTCTCGTGATCGATGACACATTAACAAGGTAAATGTTGTGACATTATAGAAATAATCAATACCGTGTGGAGTTGACAAAAATAAAGTTGTTATATCGCAAGTTCAGTAGGTATCACCTGAAGTTTATGCAGCAGAATGCTCTGCTATAACTTTTTAATAACAACCAATTATGCCACATAAACCGTAGAAAAATGAGAACTTAACGTTTAAGATGCTCGTCGTGCATTTTGCAAAATTTCAAAAACCACGATGAATAGAAATGTTAATAGAGTCTCTACTCTGATGATTTTAGCTCATCAAATTTGCATTTAAATAATTAGAAAGAAATTTTCCGACAAATCTCATTCACACAAGTTTTCAACTTGCGCACAGTATATCATGTGTAACAGAGATTTTAGATTGTGTAGATTCTATGTCTCAGAAATTATGCAGCCTATAGATCCTAAGTTTCGCGTATCTTACGGTCTCTATATATCAAATGTTCTATACATCTTCCGTTCTACACATTCCGCTTTCTGCAGATTTCATAATGTGCATATAGGTACCTACTGTTGTCTATAAATCCTGCGACACGTAACATCTGAGATCCACAGATTTTCCATTTCATTTTACGTCGTATTCTACGGATACATATACAGTATATGTGTAATATACAGCGATGGCCGTATACTTAAATATAAATTGTATTTTAATTTCTAAACGGTGCACATTTTTCCAACAAGTTTTTATAGATATATCGAAACTACTGAATCTTGCTTTATTAACTAACAGTAAAGTTTTCTTTCAAAAGATTGTGAATATTTTTATACATTCCATCTCCTCTACACATACCGACCAATGACAACAAATATTTTTCTAAGCAAAGCAGACGAATTCAAGTAAGATTAAATAAAAAATCCCTCTCCTCTCGAAAGTTTTATTTAACTAAAAAATTAATTTAGCATGTGAGGAACACGTAAAAATAAAGTAAACACTACAAAAAGTAGGGGGTTAATGGATTTTACAAATCTAATGATTTATAGATTCCTTAATCTATGTTCTATACAATTCTTATATTCTACAGAATCTTAATCTAAGATCAAACTACGCTATATGTAAACTGATCTACCAGAGTAAGCTAACAAAGCGCAGACCACGTTAATTATTCAGCAGAAAATTATTTTCCACTTGCAATAAAGAAAAACGTCAACGAGGAGGAGCACAGTTAAACATCTTCCGACCTACATTCTCACTGTACATAAATACCATAACGTTATTACAATCAGATAATGTGTATCAGCGCGTATCACCGATACGGAACGTTATTGCCAACCCGGTATCTACCATCCAAGGTACAACAATTTCAAACGCCACTCAATCAAACCTCTATCATCTACCTGCTAACCCATGACCATACGTTAACACGTTAAATGCCAGGTGAATTATACACATGTGACTTGCTCGCAATATCGAAATGAAATTTTTTACTAAACGTAATATACAATGATAAAATATTGAACGAAATGATCAAATTTAGCTACATTATTGTATCAATTTTGCTGATTCTGTGTTCTTGTTATGATTGTTTTCCGTTTCATTAGATCTATTAGAAAGTATCTTTTCTCCTCACTTTTGAAATTTTTTAAAGTCTTCATTTGCACCTGATTTTTATCAATTTTAACTGAGATATAAATTTTGTTCTAACCCAATACGAGATTAGGGACGCCGACTGTCTGCGTATGTAGATGGAAATCTGCGCAGTTGGGAACCACCCCTCGCCTTCACGAAAAATTGAAGTGCATTTATATTCTTCCAATTTATGTGCAAATATTTATCATAACTATAACACCACCTCGATATTTTCAATTCCCATATATCGTGGTTAAAGTAATAACAAACGAAGCATGTTATGTTTGAAGGTCTATTGAGAAACAATGTTTACTCAGAAAAGTCACGGAAGGCGTAATTCTTGGAAAAAAAAAAAACAGTAAGAAACTGATATGTTGTTGTTTCATAACTACAGGACCATACCTATAACACGTCTTATTACAACGAAAACCAAACTTAGGATACAATAAAACGAAATTATAACAACGATTGATCTAATCAGTGATGCGTAGGCTCTTCTCCATTTTCAATTAACTCATTTATTCGATTGTGTACGTATATATACGTACATATTATGCAATTACATTATTCACGCATATGTACTTACATACCGTGAATCTGTAACTACGTAGCTCGCAGGGACACACTGGTCGCCTGATTTTTCTCCCAAGTTCGGCTGTTCGTTGTGCACTTGAAGTCGGCCATTGCTTCTCGTACGCAGCGGCCATTTGTGAAGAATTAGTTCACACGAACGAATTAGCGGTCGCACTTTCTAACCTCTCTTATTCGCCATGATAAAGAAAATTGTAAAGGTACGCTAAATATGCAAATTGATTGGAAATCCGCGTGTAATCGAAACCGTGTCGTTCGAGGGAGCACTGTATTTCCTACAAGACTACGATCGCGCGATATAAGCGTCGTTTGCCAAGGCACCCGTTCGACTGCCTCGTAAACACTAACTGAGGACGTATCGTCCTGCCCAATTTCTGCACGATGTTTACACGCAGTTGGCTTGGTAAGAAACCTCAGGGGTGAGTCACCCTGTCACGTGTGACATGAGCCTTGTCTTAACTTCTTATCGCATAACATCGCGTGAGACTGGTGATATTTTTTCTGTGCCAAACATAAGAAACGCGAGTCAGGGTCGTTGTATGTACACAGAGCCAAACATAGAGCTAGATGTTCTTCTGAGAGTGAAATTATCGCGAGTTGCTCTCGAGAGTATTTCTCGCGTTGTGAGAGTGACTGTCTGAGAGCATCGCTCGACTGTCAGAGAGTTGATGCGTCGCGACTTCCTCTCGAATGGATGCGAAATCATATTTGCTTTGCAAACACGAAGCAGTTTCGTATTCTTGAGAGAACTCTCGTGCGAGTAAAAAATGTCAGGAATAAAAATTGATCGAGAAATGGGATTACCGATTTAATCGCTCTTTATGAAGAAAAATCGGTGCTGTGGGGTACAAAAGATGTAGAATATCGTAATAAAGAAGAAAAATTATTGGAAAAAATAGAGGGAGGGGGCATTGTATTTCCTCCTTCCATAAACAAACCGCCGTAAGTTCTTAAAAAAGGTGATCACTATACGATAAAAATGATCGTTGATGCTATCAACAATTTCATATGCAACAACCCAATAATATCTACGAACACTACTTTACGTTGGTATGAAAGATGTGAACCTAACAAATGCTTCTGTTTCTGCACCCTAATGTATTTTACAAGGAAATAGGTGCGGCCGTAACGCCTTCAAATCAGTCATTGAAAATTGATATTTAAGGAAACGAAGCATCGCGTGACACGTTGCCTTTTCTCTGGGCCGGCAATAACCAGCCGGTAAATTCAGGATTTATATCGTCGTCCATCGATGAACGATGCGGAATCGTCATGCTAAATAATCGCATCCCTATTAATAGAATACCCCTTGCAGGTCACCAGATCGTTTAATCATGAATTAAACCTCGTTTGTCGCCATTTCGATCATTCTCGTAATAATGGGGGAAACGCGAGAAAGGATAAAAATAAATTGATCACCAGATGCACTTTTATCGGTTTGCATATGTATTCAGAAAGGAGAAAATGAGAGAGTACGGTATTGTCAGGGTTTGAAAAGTATCGATTATGTGCCACTGTTTATTCTGGCGCGGATGCGGCTTTGCAAAACATACCGATTTCCGCTAATTAAATTGCTAACCGTCCGATTGTTATTACGGAGCGACAAATTAATTAGAAAAGAGTGCGATACATAGCAATATGTAGATCGTAAACGGTGAAAAATTGCGTTTCGAATAATAGTTTTATGAATAAATACTAGGATGAGGTGAACTTTCTACCGTTGAAATGTTATTTTTTATTCATCAACTGGATGAAATTATTATTTATTGAAATCTATTATTTAAATCTACTGAATATCTTATATGTGATAAATTTGCTTTCAATAGATTCACACTTTATTTCAATTTTCCTGAATATTTTTGGTTAAATAGTTTTTACTAAACGTGAAATATTTCAAGCTTAATTATAAAACTTGAATTACCGATTATATTGTTCTCAATCGTATCTCTGTGTTTCTTTCGAACAATACATTTTTCTCTTAATACACAAGAAGACAATGTTGCAATTCGGTTATAATTGGAGTAAAAAGCTCGTCGATCAATGAAAATTTCATTCTTAATTCACTCTTCAGTCTAGGTTACTAATGACTCGAGCAAAGGTTTAATACAAGTTGTAAAAACCAAATGAAAGTTTCGTGCTTCCAATGAAATCTAGGAAAGATTTATGTCTCGGCCAAGAATGAATGAAAACATGCATTATGCAAGCACCTCGGCTTTACTACAAGAAACAGCGATTTAAGTGAATGAACACTTGTTCTATTTCAAGAGACCACTGTTCCAAGTGTATCTCCTAATTCAAAAAGTTGAATTTTGAATGATTGCCATCGGAAGACGCCGAGCACGCTTCGTTTGCATTCATTGCTCTCTCAAACACAACATCGACAATTTCACTCGAGACTAGGCACGAAAAATTAACGTTAATCCCAGCCGTGAAAAATTCTAAAAATTAAGAAAGCAATGAAATTAACAAATTGAAGTTGAAAAAAAGAAACTGTTCGAACTTACTTCAAATTATTCAAATTAATACCGTCGTTCGTTGAATTATATAATATCAATTGCAATAGGAAAATTGCGCGTATTTTTTTCAAGTAACGACAATCATACGATATACACAACGTGGAATCTAAGGATAATGCAAGTTTACAGTAATTTTCGTAATAAACGAAAGGCCACGTAACAATTGTAGTATTATCAATAACGAGCGAATGTAATCGGTTATTTGCAGTCATCAGCGTTCCCAATAAATCTTAATTTGTTTCATTACCATAATTAGATCGATCTTATCATTTTCAACGGACACGATTTTCCAGCCGCGTGTAATCACTGGCGCGTATAAATCGCATTAAATAAATGGAAAATGGCTATAGCCTTGACGAACAGTCGGCTTTTCGATCGGTCATGTTTATCTATTCAACTTATCAGGGCTGTTAACCTAACCCAGTTCCTGAAACAACGTTTACTCAGTTCTGCGACTGCCTTTAAATTTCATAGAAATTCCTAGGAACAACAAAAATATCACAGCGATTGTAATAAAAAAAAAACGTATACATAATTTTCTTTGGTAATTGTCTTTTATAACAACACGAACGTGATTTTCTTAATAATGATATAATAACGCTAATCTTTCTTCTCTTCAGTTATAATAGTGCAATTTTCTCGTATAATAACACGAATTTCCTGTGTGATAAAGGATAAAGTACTGTTCAAAATTTCGCGAATATTTGTATAAATAAGTGTCTCCTTAAAGAGAAAGTAAATAAATCAATTATAATTAATTTACTCCTGCATTGAATAGAAATATTTACAGTACCTTTTACTGTACGTATTATATTTTTTTACTGTTTATAATATTAATTTTTCCGTAAGGTACATGGAAAACGAAACAAAAAATCGTTTTTCCAATGAAAATTCTTAGATGAACTTTTCGTTGGAAAAAATTAAGAGCACGAAAGTAAATAAGTCAATTTTTAAGAAAATCAATCTCAAACCAAGTTCGAAATTTTATGGCTTATTCTCTTTGAAAATCGTTCAGATCATTCATTGCAAACACAAAATATAAAACAACACTAGTAATATTTACAAAAAGAATATTAGCTCAACGAAACTTTCGTACTCTTAATCTTTTCCAAAAAAAAAGTTCATCTAACAAATTTCAACGGAGAAACAATTTTCTCTTTCGTTTTTCATATAAGTATCTCACAGAAAAATTACTGGAAACACGTAAGAAAAAAAGTGAAGATAAACATTGCTTAAATCACCCTTTTGTCCCTCTTCTAATAGAAGAGACAGTAAAATAACACTCCTAATCCCGCGTACGCTGTACAAAATAGGCGAACAGTCAGTTTGAACAAATTCCCCTGTGTAATTCACGAACAAATCTATTTATAAGACAATTTACGATATCGCCCCCCGAAAAGACCTATAAACGTGTACTTTTACATAAACCTATTACCGCGGCCGTCATAAATAAATCGATGCGCGTATATACTTTTAATGAAATTACTTATCTAGGCGTGATCGTGCACCCGCGGCTCGAAAAGGATATTAGAATCGATTCAGCATCTTAAATTTCCCACACGAAATCAAGAGGAACGAGAGGATCCACAATGGAGGAGGAAGAATAATGGGAACTTCGTTGAGCAAAGCGGTACAAAAGTTAGCAGGAGTGGCTGCTAGTGAATTTATAGAAGGCTTTATAACTTCAACTGGCATTCTACGAATCCTTGCAGATTATATTTTCAAGAGCGAAAAACTCTTGTCGAAGGGAACGACACCGAGCTCGAAATTCGTTCTATCTTGAATTTCATACCCACAGGGCGAATTCATTTCCTGCCCTTTAAGCAAACTAATTAATACAAAAGAGAAATCGAATCACCTTGTTACTATGAATTTGAATGTTACCCCAGTGAAATTTCGCAGCCTCTTTTCGACTATTTTTTTATTGGCTCATTTTTATGTAATGATTTTCCTTTCGACATAGGTAAGTAAGTACGTAAAATTGTGTTTTTCTTTTAAAAGGTAAGAACAATTGAATTTTGTTGAAACACCAACAGACTCTTCATCTTACACATTTTTATCAGACAAATTTTGTTTTAATCTTCGTTTCAGTATATTTCTAATCCTCTGTGACCTATTTCTCAAAATTATAATACACTGCATAAATTGCATATTTAATTTATAATTTGCATAACAGCAATAATAAAACACATAACCATTAATAATATAGTTATAATATTTGGAGTATGAGATTCAAAAATTATTTAATAAATGATACCAGGCGGAAGTATCTAGTTAAATTAAAAAATATATTGTGCAGTTATTTTAAATCTAAGTCAGCAATGAAACAGTTCGTATGGTAATTAAGTACTTATGTACATTTTCGTTTATGAGTGACTAGACACTCGTAAATTTTGAACGACACATGTATTTAGCCCTTTAACGATGTGGTACCACATACCATTCAAAGTCACCCATTCAACGCGCAACTAAATTACTGTCAGAATTTTTTTAACTGTTACAAAATTGTATAAAAATTGCTCTTCTCTGAAATACGCATGTATAAATTTATCAATAATATGATTCAACTTTTCAAAAGCAATTTAACTTCTTTTATAATACAAAGAATTAGTAAATTTCAGCTTAACCATAATATAAATTTGTCTTTATTCTCAATTCACAAAATATCCAGTAATTCATTAAAACTTGGAAATTAAAATAAACATGAAAATTTGCTGATGTAATTCTTCCAAATACTACAGTGCAGGCCAAAAACTTGGAATCACTTGCATAATTGTGTCAATATTAAATAACTTGGTGCTCTCCCTGCCTGTTCAACATTAATTCACAGACATTATACAGGGTAGGCCACGTAAAATCTTCTCTAGCTATGGTGGTACGAGACACTTTTTATATGTAATTTAAATGGCTTCAAAGGGTGAATAAGATGGAAACAAATTTTTTTGTGAATGCTATACTTTTCTATTTGTTTTTAAGGTTACCTATGTTTTCTTCATAAATTCTAACAGATATTGTTGTGCATTTAAGCATGCACAATAGTGCGACCATAAAATGATCTTGAATTCTAAAATTTTAAGTAAAATGTGAAACTTCCATTTATCTTTTTCCATTACTTCCCTCAAAAAAATTTTTTCTCCCGTCTTATTCACCCTTTGAGGCCATTTAAATTATATATAAAAATTCTCTCGTACCACCATACCTAGAGTAGATAATTAGGTGGCCTAACCTATATAACGATTTAACAGAATTTAATGTTAAAGTATTCTTTAAACTAACTAGAATAAAATCATTAATTTTCTTCGAAAAAATATTACGTTCCGTCCAATGAATAGCAGTTCGAAATTTTTAACAAGTAATATAGTTTCCCATCGTAGTGTCTGTCTTTAGATTTTCAGTATCACTGCACGGATAAGATCGACACTTTTATCTGTTTTATTGCATATTTGAAAGCAAAGGAGTAAAAATAGGGCGAGCGGATACTTTCAATTGAAGTTCCCATAATATAGAACTCATACAATTTCGCGCGAACTATTGTTAGACACGTGTCAAGTTCAGTTTGAAGTTTGACATGGTGAAACGAAATGCATGGTTCTCCATTTAATACGTAACTGAAAACAGAACCGTGCGGACGATTCAGAATAACTTGGACTGCTTAACAGCAGTTATCGTCGACAACCGACAGTATGACAGTAGATACACTCTCTCGAAATCCATAGAAAGTTGCTCGTATTTATTTCGACGATTTATCGAACTTTCAACGTGGATAAAATGTGAAGAAAAAATATTTGACATACTATTGTAAATAGTAGATGCTCTACGGTTCCGATGAAATAGCGGTTTTAAATAGCAAGCAAAATTTCGAGAAATAAACTATTTTTATTCTAATAATCTCAAGCATCAAATGAAATATAATACGTACCTCGATATATTTCTTGACAATGAAAATAAGTTGAGAAAGGAAATGATATTAGGCTACCCGCTTAATCGCGAATAAACTGAAAATTAATGAAAATAAATGAAATATCTCGAAATAAAGCCCGATTATTTTTTCAAAATCCTTCGAATGAAATGCTATATTAAAAACTCGTCGCAACAAATAAACTACTTTATTTTCATAGTTACACACGTGATTTAAAAAAAAAAAAAAAATAGACTATCTACTATTTACTGTTTGAAATAATATTTAGCTAGTTCGGCACGTATACTATAAAATAGTTCGTTCAGTTATTTTAAATCTAAATCAGCAATGAAATAGTTCATATGGTGGATTGAAATTAAAAAAATATTCCTTCTGCTACATTTTTTTTCGATTTTACCGATGGAAAGTGTATTTCGTGAGAAGGAATCATAAAATCCCATCAGGGGGAAAAATATATTATAACGAAGCTATCTGTCGCCTGAATAAGAAAAAAGTATTATTAAAATTTGTCCAATAACACCAGAAATAATTAATCTGATTAAATGTTGTACTCCCCCCCCCTCTATCTCTCTCTCTAAATTAGCGTATGCAGCGAATGAAATTAATAATTGCTTTGATTTCAATTCGCCCAATTAAAATGTCACTACCGAGTACAATTAAACAAGCAACATAGTTCGTAACCCATACTCCGATTGTATAATTCAAAGGGTATAATTTCACTCTGTGAGAAGGACTAGCTATAATGAATTTTCTCGAGAACGGGGAAATACGTACAATTACGACGCTCATTTCCAACAAAACTAATTTGAATGAGATTATTTCAATGAATAAAAAATTTTAAGGGAATCGAGAACCTTAATACATATATGTACATAACTTAAATATATTCTCTGTTGTTTTCCAATATTTGAAGCCGCCATGTGAGAGAGATCGTTTCGATGAATAAAAATGAGAGTTTTATAAATTTGAAGAAAATCGAACGCCTATTTTATCCGAAATATATTCTCCGTTATTTTCCAATATTTCAAACCTCCGTTGGGAGAAATAAGTGATAGTCTGAAGGGGATATATCCGATGAATACACCAGATGAGGTAAAACCAAGCTCTAGCGCAGCGTTCTCAGTCAATTCATACTAGAATTATCATACAGTAAGTGAATCCCTTTGCCTATAAATGGCCACTTTCGTTCCAATTCTTCATTCATACGTGGTAATTGACGGCTATAGCAATTTACTGTAACCGTTTCACCTGGTTCGAGCAACCTGTACTGCAACACACCCTTACTGTTCCGCTAAGTGTCCAATATACTTCGTCACTTTGGTTCTAAATCGATTTTTACCGTTCAAATAGATCAAAGTAGAATCTAAATAGAGGCATACATTTCCACTGACAAATAGAAATAATAGTAAAATTACTCGTTGCTGTACGAAGGCCATTCGATAAGTACAGGGACAAAGAGCTCTGCTTTCTGTTTAAATAAGAAGAACGGTACTTTGAAAATTATAAGTTGACACTTCTGTCATCAATTTGAGACAATTGTTTGAGAATGTTTGGGGCACGCGAAAAAATTAAAAAATTAGGAAAAATTGAGTTGGTTCCACCATATCTGGCATCGAGTCCAGATCTCGGATCTCTCATCAAATTTCCGATGAAAACTGGTTCAAACAACAAGACAAAGAATTCTTTGCTATTGGCATAGAAAAGCTATATAGTAGACAAGATGAGACAAGATGAGACAAACGTCGAAAAATAGGTAAATTTTGAGATTCGTTGAATAAATGTTTAGTCGTTTGTCTCTTTGCTTATTGCACAAGTAAAGAATGCGTAGTCTCGTTAATTTTTGAATGGAACAAGTGTTAATAAGCGATTCGAAAATGTCTTGAAAATTTCCCCGACGGTTCTGAGGAGCGACGGAAAACGGGCGCAATTCGCTCGTCGGCCGCAAAATAGGATATTTGACCTTGTCAAGAAGCAGACATTTCTCAGGCAGCATTGCTCTTCTGGGAGCAATATACTATGCAACTGTGCTAAACGGTTCGTTTTTCAAACGAAGACGGACGTCGGGGCCTTTATCATAGTCCTGCGGGATCTCTAAGGAAGAAGTATAGATACCGAGAATGCCAGAGAGCACGGTAGAACCGAGGAAAAATTACGTTCGCCCTCTGTTCTCCGCGGCTTCTCGATTCCACGCGGCCAAGAGGGAAATTCGCTCCCTGAATCGACGAAAATTCGTCTCGAATCGTTATCTCTAGGTGAAATTAAACGATGAAATTTGCAGTTCTGACGAAAATTTCCAAATTTCTTGGTAAATTGTTTCGACGTGAAAATTTGGAATTTTTAGAACGAATTAACTATAATATTAGGTTGGTGCACACGAAACGTCCTTTTTTGAAATGAAAAGTTAGATACGTTGTGTTTCTTCAAAAAATAACGTATCTAATCGAAATAATGTCCACACGATTCTATACACTTTGCCCAACGATCAACTAGCTTCATTATTCCAAATTTATCAAAATCGTTGGTCTTATTATGAATTTGTTTACTATTCGATACACGTGCACTACAGCAAATTCCTTCTTCTTGACGACATTTCAGTCAAAACGACATTTCATTTGCATCAACCTAACAGAACAACATTTCAATGCATGAAACCACTAAAATGAAGTGGTCCAAGAAGTAAAAGAATTTTGATGAAAAAATGTTGGAAATAGACATTTCGGTACATAAATCCATCGAAGCAAAATAAATTATTCATTATACATTCCAGGAAACGTAGGGATTACCAGAAAAACGGACGAATTTTTAATTTATTGAAGCGAACAAAAATTGCTATTATTACATACAAAAGTCGCGAAAGATTGCTAATAAAATTGACAAATTCGGTCATTAGTGATACAATTAGCAAAGTAATTTCAACCTTTTTAGCTGGTAGTGTAATTACGATGTTACAGGGCAGCCTCTGTCGTTTACACAGCACGTGCTCTTTTCACGTCGTACTTTAACTCATCGAGAGACCCTCTCCTTTAAGAGGCAGCCTTTATAAATCGCGCTTAATCATCGATGTAGTACTGTTCTTCCATCACTGAGGAGAATGGACCACGATATTGAAATCGAGAAGCAAAACATTCCAGAAAATATACGAATAGCGTAGCAAATTTATTTCTGGTTTCAAAAGAGACCCATTTTCTAAACGATAATAAATTCATAGAACTCCGATGAAACATTATTCGTGAAATACTATGAAATTTTCGATTCAATTCACCCAAATTATGTTTCTTTTGCCTCGTTACTATACAACAACGATAAATCTTTTATAACAGTTTTGTAATTTCACAATTCGTTTCTAGTGGATGATTTAGTAGGTAGGCGATACCAGGTCACACGATCAAAGAGTTATAATTATTATTCTAATGGAAGAAGTTCCAAGTTGATCGTGAAAGGTTAAAGTTGCGTGTGTTTATAAATATCTGCTCTTCGTTCGACGCTAAAATATCACTGGAATTATTAAAACAATAAGCCCTCAACAAAGATTTCTAACAAAAACAATGTATGTAATTCTTCTTTCCAAAAAACACAATTTTAACATTTAATCTCGTTTACCTTGAAAATGAGTAATTTAACACTTTTACAAAGTGAAAAGAAGTTCAATACATATGAGCCATTCAGACGCCAAATTGGTTAACTCCATATCTTGCAATCTTTCCAATTTTACCACCAAAGTACACGATCGGTGCTTAACTTTTCCTAGATAAAATAAATTTGATAAATTTTCTTTGACGGAATTAGTCACTTTGGCTTTTAATTGGCTCGTATAGTCAACAGTAGCTTGCCATTTCTGGCAAAGATTCGTTAAAAGAAGTACGCCGTTCCGCCTTTGGTTCGTTCGTGCTTGATTCCAGCTAATAAAATTGTAACGTTCCTCGGTATAATGTACCATTTCTTTCGAAAGGGGGAAAAAAAGGGTGCAGCGTACATAACTTGTTTTATGCTGACTACAACAATAAAGAGCGTATTCTGTTGGTTATGATCAAATTTAACGTACAGCCGATTATAATCGCTGTGTTTCTAAACTAACGGCAGAAATGTCGTTCGAAACAACTTGGTAATGTATTTGACCCAATTTTCGACTCAGAGCATTATGTTGATGAATCCAACGTGTATTCAATTGCATCTATTTAGTATTCTATGGCAGACATCTACCAGATGCTCCTTATTCACCAGAGACGACAATTTATAGCTAAAAGAAACGCTAAGATGGATAAAGCGGCAGCTGAAGAGAACGGGAAGAAAGAATACGTATTTTGTCTTAAACTCGTTGCTCAATCTATGAAAAGACAAACTTCTACTCGAGATACACTCCTGTTCGTAAGTATTAGGATACTTGAATGTAAAACAAACCTAAGCAGTTAACACAAAATTATCAAGATACTAAAAGAAATTATTCAATCTGGAATTTCGTAGGATGTACAACGATTATACCTGAAATTCATGGTATAACTCCTCTAACGATCACCGTAAGACAAATTTGGAATATAATAGTGATATCTAACGTACACGGGTCATAATTATAAGGATTGTCAGCCAGACAGATGAAAAATCGCCTGCACGATTCGGCGCATAATTAGGCAAGTTACTTGGAAGCAATCAGTGTGACTTACAAAGGGTGTCGTTAAATAATTTAAGGGTGTAATCGATATTTTTCCAAAACGAAATAGCATAAACGTCAGAATTGAATCGGGAGTTATTTGACAGTAACAGGTAGTTCTTGTGTGTGCCTCTCTTTACATTCCGCGAACACGCATACACATAAGCTTGAAAAGTTTATGAAATCTTGAACTCTGGCCAAAAGGGTAATCAGATAAAAGCTTGATGTCGTGTTATTCTTGAATTTCGTCTGATAAAAATTTATTTGAAAATCTATGAAACTCTATGAAAAATTGCTCACGTTGTGTGTGTAATTCGCATATTTTCAAATATCAAGAACAACCAAAATAAATTTGCTTCTCATGAAAGTTGTGTTTTCCCCAAATGGTAAATATTCTTTTATGACATCACTGTTTACACCTTAAATCGAATTATTTCACACGTTTAAAAACTCACTTCAGCCGTAATTCCAGAAGAGAGCATGCAAGAGAACTATATTCCGTCTACTGAATAACTAGAATTTCAAAAATAAATCTTTGATTAATGGTAATT
>NW_017100137.1:842192-854562 GCF_001263275.1 Habropoda laboriosa | reverse complement strand
AATAAACAAGTTCAAAGTATGAAAATCAGCGGAAATCTAAAATACAACGAGGTAAATATATCGTGAAATAAAAAGATCGAAATAAACAAGTGTGATAATACTACGAAATATAAAACGTATAAATTCTTTGAAAGATTTCCCAACTTCTTCCGGAACTGTTAAACGACATTTCGCCATTTTCGGCAAGCATACATTCGTCATTCACCGCGTTGCCAAAATTCGACCTACCGCGACAACTAATTCGTAGTCATCAAACGCTTCCGTGCCGCTTCACGCGAACAGAGGAGCTCGTTTCAATTTTAACCCAATCCCCAGAAAACAAGCTCAATTCGCGACGGCATATTTCGCGGGATAATAACAACGTGACATGAAAAGCAAGCTGCGTGCACGCGCGAGATACTTGTCCATCTATCGTCGGCATAATTATCATCGTTGAACTTTAACTGGGTAACAGGGAACAACGGAACAACTAATAAGTCGTGGCACGTGGCCATTGCTTTCGGCTGCTTTTCAGCTATTTACGAATTTACGAAAACGGCACGCGAACCATACGCGACCCTTGTGCCACTGGTGTTCCTGTTTGAATATGTAACGCAAATTAATTTTCTTCCGATGAATATTGCAACATGATTAAAAGTTTGACTTTTTAATCGGGGAAGCTGTACATCGATTAATTATTTGAAAATGATTTCCCACCTTTTAAGTAAATTGATTTTTAGTCACCAGTGAGTTGCTTCTCTTCAATTTTTATCATTTTATTTTTGTGAAGTAAAACATTTTTGTGAAAAATATGTCGGTCATTTTTCTAAAATTTTGGGTAAGTTCGTGAATAGCGTTTTGGTTTCTTTTTTATTTGAAAAGAAAATTTTTATTATAAAATAGTGGGCAGGTAGACAAATTTCAAGAGAATTTAAGTTCTTAATACGAGTGACATTTTGCCAATTCATAAAGAATGGAATGCAACGCGCAACTATTCTACATAAAACTAACGATGATCTACCTTCGAAACCAGAAACGGGTCGACGTTCGTTACAGATTTGCACACCTACTCTGTTTATTGTCAAATTTTCATTGTTGAAATTCTCTCGAATATTCTGTTACGTTGCTTGATTGACACGCGTGTTAACTTTGTTAATACTTTATTTTTTAAAAATGCCAAATGATGGTAAATGATAAATTACTTTTAATAATAGTCACATTGGCTGGATATTTAAATTGCGTTCCATATTTAAAATGCAAATTTGTCTTTAAAGATATGTTATACAAAAGAAAACGTATGAATATAAAAAAGGTTCCCAGTCCTCGTTGCATTAAATTAACAATGAAATTCAAACAAAGTAACATCTTCCATAAATTAATCACATCATCTTTGCAACAGGATACGATATTTCAACCATTATCAAATATGAAAATGTAAGTAACAATTCTCTGTCATAAATTCTGTATCCATTCATTAGCATTCACTTCTTATATGAAGCCTTATAAAACCAGTAACCGGTAATAAAATTATTTCCCTTACTCTGAACTTCTTAAATAATATTATCCTTCAATAACGCCAGAAATAACGTAAAAGATCTTTTTTAGATTATCCTCAAAGAAAATGAAACATAAATAAAGCATGTACTACATGTATAAGTGAATCTACATGAGCAGAGCCAACTATAAAAGCAGGAAACCTTTTACCACTCGTCATTTATGTACTTTTTCTTACATTCCACGAAGCACATGTTTTTTCAGTCCCTCAGGAACAAGATTTGAAAAAACTGAGCGTCACGTGCAGAAAGTGAGGTTACCGATCCTATCGCTTCATGCGTGTATTAATTCGTTAATTACATCAGCTATTCCCACTCTCTATTAACATAATAGAGTTCCACAATTTTATCGGGTTCACGTAATGCTCGCATGTACTTTGAACTTCAACCCCGATTACTTACCCCTGTGAGTTACCGACTGCGAGGTTAAATTACCAAAAACACGCTCAAACGTATATCTTTTATGATGAAGCATAATTTTTAATACTTTACGGGGTTGAAAGCACACAGAACATTCCAAATGTACACTTATCTCACAGTACTTTTTTTGTGACGAAATTAAATACATTTCGAGAGTAAATTTTGTATCGTTTCAAACGGTACACTTGAACCTAACCTCAAAAATATTGTCAAACAATATCGAAAGATAATACTGATACAGCTATTTTTGTAATATGCATCCTGATATGTAGAATTTTTTAATACTGCATATCCAGTGTTCTTTTATAACCAATTTTTAAGAAATATCGAAGAAAGAAAATATAAGGATTTTAATCATTTCTTGCCACAGCGTTCAAATACATGGAATAATGTCGGTTATAGAAGGAAACCTCCGGCTGTTTACGTGTGAAGCAAACCAAAGGTAATTCTTTGAGTTTGTAGGGCATTCGACAAAGGGCATCGTCGTGAAAGGATAATAAGAACGGAGAAACGTGTCGAGTGAAAGAAGATAGCTTCTTGGACAACTGTAAACAAAGTGATTCCAGCAACCGTATGCAGAACGTGGCCGTGAGCAAACATGAGGCGTGTGTGAATTTTGTTTGAGAATGAAGTTAACCTCCAATAAGTTTTTGCAAAACTAAGATAATAATTGTAATAGTTTCTAAGTTCATTGGACAATTAGTAGAAAAGTAAAAGCGTCATTTCATTACATTATCTTATTAAAGTCCGGTAACTTAGTAGTTTTAATTATTTTTCAATGATTAATATAGCAATTTGTTAGATAGAATTGTTTCATCTTTACAAAGCGGTATTTTAGATGTTTCTTTTGCGCTCTTATAAAAATCTCATACTTCCCGCGATGAATAAAAGATAAAAAATAGATTGAACCGCTTCATTCTGTATAATGAGAAAAATAATTAGAGGATCACGTACTTGACTGCTTTTGTCGCTTGATAGAGTATCCAATACCGTAAAAATATCCAAGAGCCTCGAGAAGAATGTCATAATAAAAAAATATTGTCCACACTTTCTAATTCTTAATGTTTCATTAATTTTCTAGAATGACACGATTCCACAACACTGTTTTTAACACCATACCGTTTTCCAATACCGTTACTTCCATCGTTGCCCCGCCAAAATACGATAACCTATAAATTTTCGATTGCTCGATTTATTTTCCCTCTTTACCGATCTATCTTTACAATCGATACAAAACGGTCTAACCAATAATACCATAGCAAGGTACACTTGCTCGAGCCAATCGAATTCATTGTGTTCGACAGAGACAGAGAACGATTCTGACAGGGCAACTACGGTCACTCACACAGAAACGTGGAAATGAACTCTTACCTGTTACTGAAACAACTTGCCAGAACGGAACGTGAGCCACAAGCGAGATAACATGGGGAAACGAGCGTTATCCAGTTCACATATCACATCGATGGTGTATTATCGTAGACACAGTCGACAATTCTTCGAGATATCCTGGTCGCATCGATTCGCGCGCGCTCGGTAACCGTGAGGTGTCCTGGTTGTTTCACTAAGCATTAGCTTACACAAAATTACGACATTAAAAAGGGAACGGGGCAACAACACCACGAATCAGCACCTGTCAACGATGACAGGCACGTGTACCGAACGATGCATTCGTGTGCACGTGCATATGCCGTGGCGCGTAAAAGCAACACACGTTTCGACTATCGATTGTACGCAAAAAGTCGCATAGGACGGTGGAAAGAAGAAAAAAAGGTGGTCCCTCGAAAGAGTCGCGAGCTACCACTACCACCATAGGCGGCTTTTCTACGGAGACAAGTCGTCCTGGCGCGTTACGGACGGACAGCTCTGACAGGAGGCGGACACGCGCGCCTCTGACCACCGCGCATCCGCTCACGCGCATCGTGCCCCTCAGCTCATTAGGCAGGCGCGCCAACTGCGCCGCTTAGAATCTTACCAGGCCATACGGTAAACAAAAGCTGGGTCATTTTTCAACGGTTGAAATCATCATTTTCAATTCGCGGCAAACAAAGGTATGCAACTTAAAAATTACATTGTTTTGTAATTATAATGGTATACAATAGAAATAGTGAATTGTAGTAGATTCTATCCTAAGTACATATAAGTAATCATTACGATAACAATTAGAATACGGTATTGATGAATGTGCGCGATAATTAGCGATGTCACACATAAACGTATCCCTTCGTCGAACCCTCTTTTAACAGGACTTTATGCTTTCTAGAAAAAGTAAACGAGCAACGGTGCTAATATATCAAGTTCAGTGAATATTGGAAAATATGATTTACAAAGATGGAAAAGGAAAATTGCTTTATGATATTACAAGCGGAAATTGAATTTTACGGAATACCAGAAAGAGGGCGTTGATTGTTAATATTCAATTCTATGGTACAGTTATTTCCATTCTGTTTAATAAATATATAAATTGTAATAACGATGATATACAGAGTGTCCGATTTTAATCTATTATTGCAAATATTTCGAAGACTACGCTGGATAGAAGGAAATGCTTTTAGGGGGTTACAGGAGATCGAGTGAAACATCTCTACCATTTTTTAAAACAATATGCCACGTGTCATTTCTGAAAACATAGGTGTAAGTAGATAGACTGGTACCACATTTCAATATTGAAATTTGAATGTCTCTTAACCTAATGGTTTCTTCACACAAAAAGACGAGCTACATCGATTGACGCATTAAAAAATATGTAATTCCGTTTAAAAAAACATGCGTTTTTTTTTAACGCCTCCACCTAGTGACATTTTGTACCCCTGGATCTCCTGAAACCCCCTAAAAACTTTTTGCAATAATAGATTAAAATCGAACACCTTGTATAAGAAAGCTGCAAAAAATATGTTAAATTCCAATTATATTCTTATTCATATCATTATATTCACTGAAACTGAAAGTAAATTCATTACAACAGAAGTGATAATTTTCAGAAATAAAATAATGAAAAAATTTCTCATAAATAACTTCTTCACTACATAATGTAAATTATAGACTTGAGAAGTACTATCAAATGAAACCTGTTGACTATGGCACCTATTAAGAAAATATTATCCACACTATCATCTCACAATATATTTAAAAAAAAAGCGTATCTATTCATTTACTCATATTATAATCATAAATTCGTTCATTGCTCCCGTAGAATATTGTCTGTTATAGACCGTCCTCGTCGCGTAGCCACAAATTGATTACGAATTCGTAACAACTGCAGTAATGCCTTATTGACGAACAAAAGCATTTCACGTGAACCTCATCGTAACAGCTTGACCAGATTGGTCATACGTACCTACCGATACCTTTTAAATTATCGATCAGCGACCGCGTGAACCAAAAACACAGACACTACCCCACCCACGAGCACCAGAGTGACCTCGCCGATTCTGGAAAAGAAACTTTAGTTTTACAACGCGTTCCAAGGTGCTAAACTTTCTATGGTAAACCGGCAAAGATTAGGGCTACATATTTTATATACTCTTTATGAACTATCAAAGTGTGACAAAACAAGAGGTAGCGACGAAGTGGAAATCGAAGGCGTGTACATACGGACAGCGGGTGAAAAAGGTTTGAAGAAAGTTGAAACTGTACTCAGTAGAAGCTTATGCGTACACTGTTCAAGATAATTGAAGGATCATGTTCCTAGATAGTTCGAGAGAATGAAACGAATATCAAGGGATAAAACGAACACCGTATATTTTACCGGATAATATCTTTTTAAAGGTCTAATTTGGCATGCTGAAACTTTTAAGCCGTTCAATTCAGCACGGGCAGGGATTGATTTAATGCATTGGAACTTTCCAAGTATCGAATACATTACCGAAGGATAAAATCTTTTTTATGTATGCACGTATACATAGAGGTACTGTATTGAAATATTTCACAGATGCGTGATTTGAAATAAACTTTCGTTGTAAAATATGCATGAAAAAAGGAAAGAATATATCAATTTAAAGATACACTCTCACAGAGTACGTGTTCAATCGAAATAATTAAATACTTATCTTCTAATTTATATAAACGATTAACATCTGCACTTTAGCACGTTTATATTCGACGCAAGCTTTTATTGATAATATCTAAAATATCATGTATGCAATGCTTATCCTCCATTTCATACTTTCCACTTTCATTTGCCAAGCTACCACTTCACTACCCCCTTGTTTCATCCAACTCCTAAATAAAACGAAACTAGTGCATACTTGAAACCGTGCCCAAACGGCATGCAGATATTCGTTTCGTCACTTGTTCGATACTGGTGAATAATTATGATTTATGACTTTTCGACATTATTTTCATCGTGTATACACTTCTATTTGTATCGATATGAATCTAATATTTCAATCACGTTTCACTTATACAAAAATTCACTTTCGGAAGGTCGCTAATGGGTCATTTTTGACCCGGTCGGTCGTTTCAGGTGTTGAGGGGACTGAAATGAATTAATTTCGTAAGTAAGTTTCTTCTTACTTGTAGAAACAGAAGCAAGTAACATTGTTATTAAGTACTACGTTGAAATTTTGTTGGAATGTAAAATGATCGTCACGGGAGAACGAGAAATGTGAAATGAGTTTGTAAAAAGAACAAATACCTGTATGCTTGAAGTTGTTTGATTTCGTTCAGACTATGATTAGAGACACGTGTGTCACACACAATGGCTCTTCCAGAGGCTATAGTATAAGAGCTGCCTATGATGACTTCATGACGAAATTTCTCAGACAACAAATACAACCCACCTTCGTCATAATCCATACTATCGTTACTAGTTGAACATCCGTACAAAAGTTAGACCACAGCCTACGAATATTTCATTTCATACTCTCAAGGACACAAAACCGTCCCAGTGATACTTCCACGTGATCGATCAGCTTTAGGTGACCACTTAGCTCGCCGGTTAGTTTCACTACCTGCATTTTTCCATGCTTATCTTAAAATCGTATTGCACTCACGGACAACCGCGGAATTCTGTGTTAGTTAAGTGTAGAAAATTGAATTACGCGAAAATGACATGAATGAAGCGAAAGGTACACGTCTCAAAATTCTTCTTTATTCGTAAATACGCATAATATAAGTAAATCGAAGCTTCGTAAATGTGAATACGAGTGAAATATTATGCGAACTGTAACGCCAGCAACGTAATACTTGTCAAATGTTACAAAGCTCTATTCTTTTTCAAATAAATAATAATTAACTTAAGGTGATAAATATTGAGATAACAACCCGCAATTCAGTTCAGAAGAATTCACAAGAACCTATACTTTTAGCATCCAAGCAAAGAAAAATCAATGAATGAGAAATATCAAGAGTCTGCTGGCAATTATAATCATCCCAAAACCAAACTTCGCAAGAATCTGTCTTTTTCTTATCCAGAAAACCCAAATTCATCCTAACTTTAATATCTAGTCGTCTATTATTTTTTTTTATTTATTCACGTCTAGTCATTGGTAAGGTCTTCCATTTGGTCACACATTTTGTTATATTTCTTCTTTCTTCACTTCGTTACCTTTTGCACATTGTTACCGTTATTATCGTTTAATTAGCTAATTCGTTGCATTTATTTACTTATTTTATTTGTTTTTATCCTATTTCGTTCATCAAGTGCCTTTTAGAACCGCTGTGTGGGATGGATATAGTGACCTTGAAGAGGAAAAAGAAGAGTGATAGATGCCATATAACTCGATAGCCACATTTTCCGGAGTTTGAGTGCCCGGACACTTTCCTTAATGAAATATCGCAAACAATGCCAGGGAAAGTGATATGAGATGGCGGTGGATTAAAAAAAGAAAGGTAACTAAGATTCGATGAAAAAAAAATCATTACGCAAACACGGTGGAAAAAATTTCAATTTTCTCCACAGAAAAGGCTAAAGCGACCGTAATAGTCCCAGAGCGTAACCTTGCTCACGGCTGAAATCAATCTCAAGCATCTAAATTGCAACCATAACTTGGTGAACTGCCACCACGTTGCATCTTTGTCGCATAATCGCGAAAATGCGGAAGGGTATCAATGTCCAATCGTGCAATATACAGGGTGACAAAAAGAAAAAGGTTCAAGACTTTTCGGGGGCATACAGTACTCGCCAAGAGGAGAAGAAAAATCAACGTAGGTCCTAAAATCAATCCTTTCGAATCAACTTTTATATCTACAAACGTTCGATATCATAAGTGAGAGACTTTTTGCAATGCGTTGAATGTAAACAGAAGAATTTTAGGTGGTCGACTTTTAGGACCAGTTTCTCTACCGAATAGAATCACGAATGCACAAGTTATTGTAATGAATAATTCAACGAATAATTTACTCGAATTCTTGAACGAAGCTCTACCATATTTTTCAATTAATGCGAAATAACATTTAAATCGAACCTTCAATGAGAAGTGGATAAGATGAGATGGATCGGTAAAATGGCTACCTACTTCGATCACGTGACTTGAATCCTTTAGATTTCATTCCGTGAGGACACTTGAAGACTTTAGTCTACTCGTCAGCGATAAGTAATGTAGTTGGCTTAAGTATGTACATCGACCTATAATCCGTAGATGTGAGTTTTGCATTAAAATGGAAGAAAGACGCGAAAACAAACTTTTGTACATTTCATCGAAAGGATTGATTTTAGGACTTATGTTAATCGGACATTTTGTACCTCTCTCGATGAGTAGGCACTTATAAGCCCCTAAATTCTTAGATACTTTTTTTCTATCACCCTGTATACGGTAATTACTTTATGCAAGGATAATTATCGCCACGCCTAGGAAATTCTCTGGAAATACCCGATATCGATGGTATCGAGCCGAGAAATCGTGACGATACGTCGCGTCGTTCCGTTCAGCGTCTATAAATTCCAGACACGGAAATGCAACCCCGCGGCTGAATTAGAACACATTCGGCGACTTGTACTGGACAAACCGACACGTTCAATTATAGAACCGCGTCATTTTAATTGGCGGCCACGTTTCAGGAGATGTAACAATAGATCGTTATTCTGTGGCGCACTAAAATTGGTTGACATTTAGCGCCTCATTTGTCCAACTAGCAACTAACGCTTACGTGATGCACAGAGCACTGTAACAGTAACGTACACGGGTACGTAATTGAAACGAGATACCTCTTTGTGACCGCGATACGTCGATGCCCGACGATACCAAGGGAAGCCTCGTTAACACTTTATATGCGGGCTGCGGAATATTCTGTATTTACTTTTCCGACGATTATCTGTGGGCAACGGAAAATTCCGTTCTTACTTGCATGCAGCAAAGAAAATACCTGTACAAATGAAATCCTGTACACGTGCTGAGCAAGTATCGACCTTTTCTCACATTGTAGAAATTTTCAAAAATTGAGAAGAAAAACTGTATTCGTGAGATCCATTTTGTAATTTGTGCTGGAGAATTTTTGTCGAAGAATATTATGTCGCATAGAAAATATTTAGAAAAATATGATATTTTCAACTATGCTAGCGCCATTTATAATCTTGCCCAAATTTCGTTTACATCGTGTTATTCTTCGTGAAGAAACAGATAGAATTCGTATTTGACATTTTTCTTCACGTCGGTTCATTTTCGAGATATTTTAATCAGTAATTTTCCAGCCCCCACATTCCGAGGGTGATTCCCCTCTTAAACGTGAATACTAGCAGCTAAAGAAAAACACGTGTCTAATATTTTCGGATACTCTAGCTGTGTGCAAGATTTTATCAAAATTGAGGTGTATCAGTTGGGTGATGCCCCTTGTTAGTCTATGCGTTTTCTGGGAGTGAAGAAACTTTCAGACGCATAACAGTATAGTTTAGTATATATTCCATTTCAATTGCTCTCAGTTTATAAAATACTTCCGAGAAATCGTGACGATACGTCGCGTCGTTCCGTTCAGCGTCTATAAATTCCAGACACGGAAATGCAACCCCGCGGCTGAATTAGAACACATTCGGCGACTTGTACTGGACAAACCGACACGTTCAATTATAGAACCGCGTCATTTTAATTGGCGGCCACGTTTCAGGAGATGTAACAATAGATCGTTATTCTGTGGCGCACTAAAATTGGTTGACATTTAGCGCCTCATTTGTCCAACTAGCAACTAACGCTTACGTGATGCACAGAGCACTGTAACAGTAACGTACACGGGTACGTAATTGAAACGAGATACCTCTTTGTGACCGCGATACGTCGATGCCCGACGATACCAAGGGAAGCCTCGTTAACACTTTATATGCGGGCTGCGGAATATTCTGTATTTACTTTTCCGACGATTATCTGTGGGCAACGGAAAATTCCGTTCTTACTTGCATGCAGCAAAGAAAATACCTGTACAAATGAAATCCTGTACACGTGCTGAGCAAGTATCGACCTTTTCTCACATTGTAGAAATTTTCAAAAATTGAGAAGAAAAACTGTATTCGTGAGATCCATTTTGTAATTTGTGCTGGAGAATTTTTGTCGAAGAATATTATGTCGCATAGAAAATATTTAGAAAAATATGATATTTTCAACTATGCTAGCGCCATTTATAATCTTGCCCAAATTTCGTTTACATCGTGTTATTCTTCGTGAAGAAACAGATAGAATTCGTATTTGACATTTTTCTTCACGTCGGTTCATTTTCGAGATATTTTAATCAGTAATTTTCCAGCCCCCACATTCCGAGGGTGATTCCCCTCTTAAACGTGAATACTAGCAGCTAAAGAAAAACACGTGTCTAATATTTTCGGATACTCTAGCTGTGTGCAAGATTTTATCAAAATTGAGGTGTATCAGTTGGGTGATGCCCCTTGTTAGTCTATGCGTTTTCTGGGAGTGAAGAAACTTTCAGACGCATAACAGTATAGTTTAGTATATATTCCATTTCAATTGCTCTCAGTTTATAAAATACTTGTTTCCATTTTTTTATGAAATATTCGTTCATGAACTGTGGAGATATATTGCTAGTTAGAAAAGTGTAAAAATATAAGGTTAGACATGAGTGTCTTATTTATGAGTCGAGGGATATTTGAAGACCACACTATGGCATATCATTGAATTTATTGAATTTGCTTATCCTAAATTTCTGAGTCGAAAGATATTTAAAGACCACACTAGCATATTATTGAATTTATTGAATTAGCTTTGACATTAACTACAATGTTACAAAAAAACATTTATAACCATCGAATAGTACATAACCTAACCTAACCTAACCTAACCTCGAAAGTGATATCTCTTAAAAGAGTGCAATCCTGATACGTTTTCCTACTTTCCAAACCCGACAGAGAAAGTTAGGTGTTCTACTTCCTGTGACTGAACATTGTATGTATAACTAAATTATAAAGTGCTTTTGAAAATGGCTTGCTGAGTGTGGACCAATTTCAACGAAACGTTGAATGTTGCTCGGACCACAAAGGATTAACCTTTACAGTCTATGTCAAGTTGAACTTCGGTTCGTTCTTCATTTAATTTCCTTTTACTTTCATATGCATATTTAGTGTACTGCTGTTTGTATCATATTGCATAATGAAAATGGAAATTTCTAAAGCAGAAAGTATTTTTGCTTGATTTTTACTTGCACGTGGAAACAGTAAAAAAATCAGTCAGGTTAAAATAATCAAATTCACATTTAAACATTTCCCCACCCTTGAAGTAATAGAAAATTAAATGTTAACGATTGCTCTTAAACTATGAAAATCTAATTCTAAGAGGATCGAACGGAAGTTTCTATATTTCCAAGATTCAGATCGAACAGTAAATAATAGTGACACAAACTAGCAATAGAAATTAGCCTTTACGAATTTCTGCATCCGTCATTTTGATTCCATTGATATTTTCAATGTTAAATCGAGTGGAAAAGCGTTTTGAATTCGCAATGGAATCGCGAATCGTTGCATCGATTCGTATTTGAAATTTCAAAAATAAGGCGGACCTAATGTTTCGCCACTGATAACAGCCAATCCACAGTGAAACTGTGGCAGCACGAAATTGAGTCATGCGCTGTCAAGATGCGGCTACCAGATAAAAAATATCGTGTATGGCGAATCATTCCTCGATAAGACAGAGTTATCGACGAAAATCTTTCCGCACAATATTATCAACACGGAAACAATAAATACATTGAACGCTGATGTCGTGACAGAAACGCGGTATCTTACGCTATTTTTATTTCCAACGCGACTGAATTATTCATTTTTCCATGTGAAATTGAATGGATTATGGGTTAATTAACTACTGCTGGAAATTTTTAAATAATGCATATAAATTTTAAGTTTTTACCAAATGATTTTGGTTCGCCGATATTTTATTTCGTCGATATTTAGTTCGAAGATATTGAAGAAGGTTTTATGGGGATAAAGGGAGTTGAATTGTTTAAAATTTTAGATTAATTGTAAATAGTTAAAGTGGTAGGTTTGTTTT
>NW_017100137.1:831626-842106 GCF_001263275.1 Habropoda laboriosa | reverse complement strand
AACTTTATAGAATAAAAAAAATAAATTCACTAAAATTAATGTATTCGACATATGTAGTAGGTTACAAAAATTTTCGGAATATTTTATAGAAAATAAAACAAGAAAATATTCACAAGTTTTGAAAAATTTATCTTGAAAATTATTGCATTTCAGAAGGTTAATTAAATATAAAGTTAAAGTAAAGTATTGTAAAATTTTAAATATACTCGAATATTAGATAGTTCAGAATAAATATGTGAATATTCATGCTTTAAAAAAAAAAATCAATAATATTCAATACTACCACTACAAACGAGGTACAGAATAGATCTACCCTCTAATGTATTTTTGTATCCAACGTTCTGAAATACCGATCGTGTAAAAAATCAGAACTTTTGTTATGCCCTCTACGATAAAGCCGTAAGTTTAGGAATTGTATGCAATCCAACCATCAAAGATGGTAAAGTCGACAAATGTATAAGATCTTCCTTTGTTAAATCCGCATATAAAGATATTTCCACATATTAAATTGAGTGGGTAGAATTTTGAGCATCTCTTGACAGCAGTAGAACACGCGCATGGGTTGAATCATCTACTAACGAAAAATTGTTCTCATATTTTTGTATTACAGTATAATGAGAATTTTTTGAATCTTTGATTCGCTTTCAATAACATTTATCGTAAATTAGAGCACAATTGCATGTACCACGCAGATCAGAATTGATACTTATAATAAATTTTAAACTGCTTTAACATTACTAACATGTAGATAGTAAAATAAAGTTTCTGGTTTATATTCAAGTACTTTAGTTATAGAATAATTATTGTTTCCTGTTAAAAAACAATTTAGATAGTTGTTTATAATTATTGGAAGTCTTAAATAAATTTATTGTGTGCTTTAACTTAATGAAATAGTTTGATATATTAATTTGGCATTGAATTAACCATTGCATTCGGTAGATTAGTCAGAAATTGTTTATAACTTTTATTAAAAATTAGAAAAATTAATATTCTTTTTGTATGAATTACAGATGGATCTTCCAGGACACGGTAGAAGTCAAGGAAAGGATTTAAACATCAGGAAACATAAAGAAATGCAATTATTTTTCAAAAAATAAATTATTTATTGCAAGATAAGTGTACAAAACATATATAAATGTATTAAAATACGTGAAAATAAACTAGAAACTGTATTTTACTGTCTACATTACTAGTAATGATAAAACAATTAAAAATTGGTTATAAGTATCAATTATATACAATAGAGATGACGAGAATAGCAATAGCGAAGAGAGACAGGGAAACGAATAGCGGCAGACAAGGATAACACATGAGATATGAGTAAGACAAGGAAAGAAATACCAGTAAATAAGAATAGCACTAAAGAAACGAGTTAGACAAAGAAAGGAATAGGGGTAGACAAGGATAGCACTAGCGTAATGGGTTAGACAAGGAAAGGAATAGGGGTAGACAAGGATAGCACTAGAGAAATGAGTTAGACAAGGAAAGAAATACGAGTAAATAAGGATAACACTAGAGAAACGAGTTAGACAAGGAAAGGAATAGGGGTAGACAAGGATAGAACTAATGTAATGGGTTAGACAAGGAAAGGAATATGGGTAGACAAGGACAGCACTAGTGTAATGGGTTAGACAAGGAAAGGAATATGGGTAGACAAGGATAGCACTAGTGTAATGGGTTAGACAAGGAAAGGAATATGGGTAGACAAGGATAGCACTAGTGTAATGGGTCAGACAAGGAAAGGAATAGGGGTAGACAAGGACACTAGTGTGCGACAAGGACAGAGAGAGAACGTTTCCTATTGGCTGGCGGGCCGCCATGCTCCAACTCCCAGGCCCCAAGTTAAGTCGGTCGGTGAAAAATCATTAATAACTCAATAATTGTGATGATTTTGTGAACTTTTAGAATTGAAGAATGAAGCGTGGACCTTCAGCAACTTTCACATATAGCTTTTAGTGCTCTAGGCCCTTCCAATAATTAGTTATTAATAATTGTTGTGCGAGTTGTCGGGAACGATACCGCATACCGTCAAGTATCTTTATGGTTTTTCAGTAATTTCACAGCTTTCTACTAAATTCTCGTGCAACTAGCTATACGTATCTGAAAGGCAACTCCTTTAGCTACATTCTCATATAATTTTTATTAATATATTCGGTTTAGTTCAACAGTTATTAAAAGTTTTATGGGAGAGTCTCCTATCCACCGTACTCGCGTATAGTCAACTGCTATAAATAATTGCTTATATTGATTAAACTACATTACACACACACTTAAAATTTATTGCAGAATGTAGACAAAGGTCTATACTATATTCTACATGCTTGAAAGTACAAAATTAATTGTGCATATTCATGAAAATGACAGAAATCCGTAACGTTTGAATGCGACGAGTGGAGTACTCAGCCAAGTTATATTTAATAACTCAATAATTACATTGATTTTGTGAACTTTTAGAATTGAAGGATGAAGTGTGGACCTTCAGCAACTTTCACATATAGTTTTTAGTGCTCTAACTTCTTTCAATAATTAGTTATTAACAATTTTGGTACCGAATCTTGGGAACGATACCGCACGCAGTCAAATATCTTTATAGTTTTTCAGTAATTTCATGTCTTTCTACTGAATTCTCGTGCAACTAGCTATACGTATCTGAAAGGCAACTCCTTTAGCTACATTATCATATAATTTTTATTAATATATTCGGTTTGGTTTAACAGTTATTAAAAGTTTTATGGGAGAGTCTCCTATCCACCGTACTCGCGTATAGTCAACTGCTATAAACAATTGCTAATATTTATTAAACTACATTACACACACACTTAAAATTTACTGCAGAATGTAAGCAAAGGTCTATACTACATTCTACATGCTTGAAAGTACAAAATTAATCATGCATATTCACGGTAATGATAGAAATCCGTTACGTTTGAATGCGACGAATGGAGTACTGAGCCAAGTAATATTTAATAACTCAATAATTACGATGATTTTGTGAACTTTTAGAATTGAAGAATAAAGTGCGGACCTTCAGCAACTTTCACATGTAGTTGTTAGTGCCCTAACTTCTTTCAATAATTAGTTATTAACAATTTTAGTACGGGATGTCGGAAACGATACCGCATACCTTTACGGTTTATCAAAAATATCATAGCTTTCTCCTAAATTCCCATGCAAATAGCTATATGCGTCTGAAAAGCAACTCCTTTAGCTACATTCTCATATAACATTTATTAATATATTCGATTTAGTTTATGAGTTATTAAACATTATGTGAGAGAGTTCCCTGTTCATCGTACTCCAGTATAGCCAACTTTTATAAACAGTTGCTAATATCTACTAAACCACACCAATTATGACTACCAAACTAATTGCAGAATATAGATAAAAGTCCATTCTACATTCTTCGTGCTTAAAAATACACAATTGTTCACGCATTTCCATTGAAATAACGAAAATGTGTTACGCTTGAATGCGACGCCCGTAATACTCACCCAAAGAATGTTAAATAACTATCAAACCACGAAGGATACGTTCACAGAAATTATATGAGAATATAGCTAAAGGAGTTACCTTTAAAATGCATGGAGTTACTTTCATGAGAATTTAGTCAAAAGCTATGAAATTATTAAAAAACCGTAAAAGTATTACACCCGCCGTATTCAAGCGTTACACATTTTCGTTATTTCAATAGAAATGCCTAACAAATTATGCACTTTGAAACATGCAGAATGCAGAATGGACTTTTATCTATACTCTGCAATTAGTTTGGTAGTCATAATTGGTGTGATTTAGTAGATATTAGCAATTGTTTATAACAGTTGACTATACTCTAGTACGATGAGTAGGAGACTCTCCCACATAAATTTTAATAACTCTTGAACTAAACCGAATGTATTAATAAAAATAATGTAAGAATGTAGATAAAGGAGTTGCCTTTCAGAAACGTATAGCTAGTTGCACGAGAATTTAGTAGAAAGACATGTGATTTAGTAGATATTAGCAATTGTTTATAACAGTTGACTATACTCTAGTACGATGAGTAGGGGACTCTCCCACATAAATTTTAATAACTCTTGAACTAAACCGAATGTATTAATAAAAATAATGTAAGAATGTAGATAAAGAAGTTGCCTTTCAGATACGTATAGCTAGTTGCACGAGAATTCAGTAGAAAGACATGAAATTACTGAAAAACTATAAAGATATTTGACTGCGTGCGGTATCGTTCCCAAGATTCGGTACCAAAATTGTTAATAACTAATTATTGAAAGAAGTTAGAGCACTAAAAACTATATGTGAAAGTTGCTGAAGGTCCACACTTCATTCTTCAATTCTAAAAGTTCACAAAATCATCACAATTATTGAGTTATTAATGATTTTTCACCGACCGACTTAACTTGGGGCCTGGGAGTTGGAGCATGGCGGCCCGCCAGCCAATAGGAAACGTTCTCTCTCTGTCCTTGTCGCACACTAGTGTTTTCCTTGTCTAATACCTCTGTTTATATTCTGTTATCCGAGTAACGAGTCGTTAATTCGCGGATCCAAACACGAGATGGCGTTAGTTCAGAACTGTAAATTCTCTGTCCTTGTCTATCTCTATATCTATCCTTGTTTAACTCATTTCTTTAGTGCTTTCCTTGTCTACCCCTATTCCTTTCCTTGTCTTACCCATTACATTAGTGCTATCCTTGTCTACCCTTATTCCTTTCTTTGTCTATCTCGTTTCTCAAGTGCTATCCGTATCTACTCGTATTTCTTTCCTTGTCTTACTCATTTCTGTATTGAAAAATTCTTCGACGAGTTATTCTTCGTAGTAAGCACGACTAAATATGTTACGTTGCGTGGATAGAACTGTTCACGATCTTTTTACAGTAGTAAAACTCGCGCATATGTCGAATCATCTTCTAATAAACAATTATGTTATTGTTTATATTCTGTTATCCGAGTAACGAGTCGTTAGTTCGCGGATCCAAACGCGAGATGGCGTTAGTTCAGAACTGTAAATTTTCTGTCCTTGTCTATCTCTATATCTATCCTTGTTTAACTCATTTCTTTAGTGCTTTCCTTGTCTACCCCTATTCCTTTCCTTGTCTTACCCATTACATTAGTGCTATCCTTGTCTACCCTTATTCCTTTCTTTGTCTATCTCGTTTCTCAAGTGCTATCCGTATCTACTCGTATTTCTTTCCTTGTCTTACTCATTTCTGTATTGAAAAATTCTTCGACGAGTTATTCTTCGTAGTAAGCACGACTAAATATGTTACGTTGCGTGGATAGAACTGTTCACGATCTTTTGACAGTAGTAAAACTCGCGCATATGTCGAATCATCTTCTAATAAACAATTATGTTACTTTCTTATTTGTAATTTCATAGTTACGTTTGATTCTAATTCCAACCACTACTAATATTGTAATCTTATTCAACGCTAAATCGGTAACAGGAACGACACGAAAATATCTACGATAGTATACATATTATAAATCTTTAAAACACAAAGGGATTTGCAAAATTTGAGAGAGATTATTCTTGCTAAGCTCGTTTTTCATATAGCCAATTCAAATTTGATAATCATCCATATCAATGAAACACATGGAATTTAATTAAACTAATGTAGTATTCTTCTTTATTCATTAATAATAAGTACAGAAATGTTTTTCATCGTTTTGCAAAATTCTTATCTTAAATATTGTAAAAATGTCATATTATTAGATGGACGGTAATCATAAATACTCTAAAAATATACTCTGTAGAAATAAAAATGTATAAATACATATACAATCATTAGTATTCAGTGTAAGGTGTGTAATAAGGTAGAACAACAAATATTAAAAACATGTTTTATTCACAACGTGATAAATATAAATACAGATCTAATAATTTTGCATTTCCATTGCTGCTTATTCTCTTTTCTCTATTACAACATATCAGTATAGCTAACAATAATATATATTATATACATGTAAAAACAAATTTTCGTAAAAGCAAGTGTACAAATATCGGCAGTTCAATAATATTGCTTTCGATTTAACCCTTGATTACGAAGGCATTCGTAGAAAAAATATACGTAGCACGTTAAAAAAAGGAGATACATCGCTTTATCGATTTATTAATCGCAGACTTTGATCATTCTGAGTATTTTCTAATTGTGCGTTTTAATTAACCAACTAACTTTCTTTATTCGAGGCACGCAAAATTCGAGACTAGTGATAAAATTTGGCATTAGTCACGCGTAAAATAATTGAATCAAAATAATTTCATTTTTAAAAGGTAATGCATATATATTTTAAATGTTATATAAATTAAATTATATAGATACCATTATATTTTTAAAAAAGCGTTCAAATGATTGTTCTCTTAGAAATCCCTGTAGTTTGTAATTTTTTTCGCATTTCTCTAGTATACTTAAAACAAAAACGAAGACACGCTTGAACCATAAAAATTCAGACTGTTGAAGAACACTCACGATCATTTTGAGCATCTATCTTCGATTAAAGCCACTAAAATGTGTTCTGCATGCTAAGCTGTAAGACTCATGAATGAATTTCATTTCCTATTTTTTTTTCGTTTTTTTCTTTTTTTTTTTTTTTTGTGAAACATCAAACTGTTTCATTTCGTTGTTCATTGAGCTGGTATGAAATTAAATACCGGATATTTGGGTGCAAAACGATTCGATATTCCGAAAACGTGCTCGGATTCGCCGCGTTCCCATAGACTTCTAGCACCATTGGTTGATTCCTCGTATGAAGGCGGAGCTAGAAAAATGATATTCAACGTTGTACTGAATTTACTCATTTTTGAAATATTTAAAAGTATATTAAATTATCTCAGTTTTTAAATGTAACAATTTTACATGCAAAAATTATTTTGTTGAAAACAATTTCATGAAATTGGGATTAATATTATCAGAAATTGATATTATCATATATTGTATTGATATCGTTATAAATATTATTGGAAACGATATTATACGATTACAAAAATTATATAAAAATATTAACAGCGACTGAAAATGGTATCATATAATTATAAAAAATTACATAAAAATACTCTTACGTAAATTGGGATACAAATTCGACGGCGGAGCTCCGTCAGGACTCGAAACTGGAATTCCTGTAGTTGTCCATCCAATTTCTGATGGTTTTGCTGGATATCCTTCGGCAGGTGGAGCACTAGGTGTTTGATAATTCACCAATGGCACAGTACCCACGAACACAGAAATATTCCTCGACAAATTTCGATAATACCTAAAACAAAAATCATTTTTAAGATGAATAGATGAATTAGCATTCTTCGTAGACTTTGTTTAAGAATCACTCGATGAATCATAGCATTGCACACTAACTAATTTATTTATAACGATCGAGGAGGGTCAAAGCACCATATGTATCTGATATAACTAATATTATGTTCAGAAGTTCATTCACAAATGTGTCATTTCAAAGTTAAAGATTTTGTATCATAATTACAATAGATATTTTTTTTTTAATTGAAAATTGTAATTTGTACGTATACATATGCATAGAATATGTCGCTGAACAAATCCTATGAACACAACACTTTGCATCGATTCATAAAATAAATAAACTAACCATCCAGAAACACAGGCCACAACTTTAAGATTATATTCCACATCGATGATACCACAATTGGTCAAATTGGACGGAGGTAACGGAGGGATATCTAACTTCTGTTCATAATCGGCAGTTCCTCCTCCCTCGACAGGTCCTTTGCCTACTTCCGCTACCACAATCTCTTCCGTTTTGGTATCAGTGGTCGGCGTGGTAGCACGTAAAGTCACGATCTAGACTTCACGATTTATTGTTATCTTCGAAGAATTATAGCGTACATTATTACACAGAGTGTCCCACCAATTCTAGACTATAATAATAATAAGGATATATGTATGTATTGTACGAACTATTGCTACTATATTATGTTCCCTTTGAAAGCATACAATTTTACAAAAGAACAGTTCTCCTTATTATTTGAAATAGCGAAGATCATTTACAATGACGGAATTGCTGAGACACCTTGTACAGTAGTATCACCGAACTGAGTATACCTTACACAGAATCAGTTTCACAGTATCCACCGTAACGCCTGATAAATTTTCAACGATCACTCTTATCGGCATTGATTGACCTGGTACATATCCTCTAACTGGTAATGAATAAGTAACAGTTAACGGTGGAGTTCCACAGCACAAGCAACAAAATGTCTTGCTCATTTCCTCTTGTACTTTTTCCTGAAAACCACATAAATTTTTACAAAAAGTTCCAAGAACGAAACTGCAACTTTTTACACATCATTTTTTCGATAAATTTCACCCTAACTGTTTAAATTAGCTGATTGAATTTTTTTCAATCTTCAATAAGGTGCTGATTATTGTAAGCCTCACTTTGAATTTAATTTTTAACGAATTTGTGAACCTTTCTTTAATGAAGAAATATTATTATTAAATTTTAGTTCTTTCTATTTTTTTGCAACTTAACAATAATAGGTACACGGTACCTTTGTAGTTTCTAGAAAAATAGCTACTTTCCCCAAGTAATATTACAAGTTTTACTTTCAATCTCAGAACGTTTGCTAAATTTTATCAAATTACAAATTTGCTGATAAATCGTACCGAAGCCCTCGGTTCTTGATTAAGGTCAAGAGGCGACACCACTGTAAAGGGACTCTTCACTTCTTGATCGAACTTCCAAGGACGATCCAGTGTTGCTTTAACGGTGTACCGAACGTGTCCGAAATCGGATTCGAAGCTACTAGGCAAATTAGTCGGTAGAACGCATTGAAAAGGGAATTTGTGCTCTCCGCTTTGTATCTCTATTTCACCTCCTAAGCAATAAATTGATTATTATTACAATGGAAATTATCGACGAACAGCGTAATTTAAGACAGAATTTTACCAGAAGCCGATCCAACCAGATAATATTTTGTCTCGAAGTATTCCTCGTGGGCGGTGACCGTCTGAGTTCCATCTCTGTATTGTCCTCTCTCGTCCATGTCCTGTTTGTCCGTGGTCCAACATGTGTTCGCAACACCTTTTACTTTTACGCTGATTCCTGCAAAAATGAAATTTTTTAATTATTAAATATTATTAAAAAACCGAGGAAAATTCTTGATCTTTGTGTTATAAATGAACACTGAGCGAGAGTTAAATTTGTTAGATTTATACTTGTAAAAACACAACTTCTTCAATTATTAAACACTATTAGAAGATAAAAGAAAATGTTGAATGTATGTTAAATTTTTTAGACCCACTACAATGTCGTATACGATAATTGCTGCTAAGTTCATCTAGTTAGAGCCTCATTGAATCCGAACTACGCTCAAAGACAAAAAATCTAGCACGCTCGATAAATGTTGTGCGAAGCAATAATTAAATATCTAGCTAGCTTATTCTTATAAATTTTCGCTGAATTCAATATATAAATCGCAAGGTTACCAACACATTCTATAAATTTCTTTCCCAACAATGAAGATACTTAAAACAAAAAAATTGAAATTAAAGCATTTAGAGTTTATTACTGTTTTGGGTCAAGTGGATAAAATGCTGCTTGCATCGCAGGGCAAGTATAATAGGATAATTAAGGCTAAGAAATAGTTAAAGGGACTGCATTATCACGTGCTGCTAATGCAGGCAATTTTTCACCGCACATAACCTACTTAAAACGTCTATACAACTTCGTTAAATACTTCGAATTCCACCAAAAAATTTTGCGTACACATACTATATAAAGAAAGTGGAAATAATTTAGTCATGAGCATTTTTAATAAAAACAAATTTGAACCCATAATTTTATTACTTTGTCGAATTTCAAAAATTCTTTCATAGACAATTTTTTAGATATCTAAAACGTACAAGGAAAGTAGAAAAACACGAATTTCAACTTTTTACGCTCTAGACCAGAATTTTCTGTTAAGCGTGATAATCATTTTCATCGTTCTTGGATATTTAAACATTTAATATTACTTATACATTTGTATCTTAGCATACTGAAATAAAAGATGACCTCTTTTTTCGGCGTTCTACTTTCTTCTACACCTAAATATATGTATAACGCAGCATACGTTAAGTGGTTTTCTACGTTAAAATTTAATTCTGCATTAAAATTTCTAAATGGAACAATTATCGGAAACGTTGCCCAATACAGACATTACGAAGTTGACACGTTTCAGAAATTACTATTAACAATGAGACAATGGTGTAAAATTAAACGCGAGCCAACGGCAAGTCGATGCTAATAGAACGGTATATCAACGTCAAATAAATGTCAAGTATACGGCGCAAGGAAAGAATCTCATGGAGTATTTTTGTAATATAGCTTGCATTACGAGAATCTACAAGTTTCACGTATAAATAGAAACACTTAAGAGAGAAACGCCTGTAATCTAGTAAAAATGACGTCACGATACAACCATATTTTGTAATAACAATAATTATGAATGAAATTTACAAACCAAAGTATAGAATAG
>NW_017100137.1:831314-831519 GCF_001263275.1 Habropoda laboriosa | reverse complement strand
TATATAATATAAAAATAATAATAGCACCATTCGAGTAGAATAGTTATAATATAGAATGATAAAAGAAACAACGTAGAGTATAGACAATAATACATCGCGATGAAGATACACCATGACAGAAACAAACGTTCTGCAGCTGATCGTTACTGTCCGTTTCCACTGTGCGGGTGTGCATGGTCATGCTATAATTAAACAACACCTTGCA
>NW_017100137.1:827914-831180 GCF_001263275.1 Habropoda laboriosa | reverse complement strand
TTACAAATTAGAACGAAACTCAAAATAGAACACACTCGTTGAAATATTCAATTACAAACATACAAAACAATACAAAGAGAATTGAAAAATGTAATATTTTTAATATTCCGTTTATCATCTCTTAGAAGTGTAATGAAATATACATGACGTTAACCTCTCTTAACAAAAACTTACGTTACTTAACTTAAAAAAAATATGTAGTAATACTTGTATCTATTTCTTTGCTGTTTCATTTTTCGCAAAGTTTACATTTCCAGATTTACATAACTTTTCACATCCATTTCAACTCCTCTAGCAACACTTTTAAAAATGCAGAACATAATCTCTTCTAATTGGCTCGAGTTAATCAGCTTAAAAAATTATTGCAAATAATATTCACTATTTCTAATATATTTCTTAAAAACTTTATACAAGTTTTGTACTCGTTTAAAATAATTTTTAAATATATACATCCTTCCACTTCTACAAAATACAATACACCATCCTCCATGCTCGTCCCTGTCTAGACAACATATACACAGTGACACCTCCGCGAGACATAACCATCGAAATAGCCACGCTAAGATCATATATCTCGTCGAACATCGTTCAGAAACACCTGTCGATCACTGGATATCGACGAATGACGAGCGTGCACCGTTGTACATTATTCATGCCGAAAATAGCAACGGTATGAATCATTCCGCGAGAAACCACGAGAATTCCAATCCCACATACCGCGAATCTTCTTCATGCTGTCCAGCACAACGATGATATTTCCTGTGACGGTCTGTCCTGGATAATAAGTGCTCCAAGGATTGTCGTAAATTATCCGGAAATCCTTTAATCCCATGTTCGTTACCGCACGGTTACACCTTTCGTAGTGACTCGATTCACAGAGAGGAAAAACAACTTTTCCTCTATTTATTAATTATTCTAAAGGCGTTTCGAGGAGAATAAGCGAACGTTTAGCACGCGTGTTTCGATTCGTTCGTCCGTTCGTCGTTTTTCGTTCCACACACCGAGCACACACACCCCGGCTATATCGAACCGCTCGTAAAAGCCGGTCTGATCGTGCTTACGAGTCCACGCAACTACAAACCACTCGATATTTGTCTTCTGCGCAGATACCAGCTGACACAGCGGCCGTAGAACGGTCTTACAGGCCGTTTCAAACATGCATTAGTTATAGCGCCGCTAACCGTTTTCACCGGCAGAGATCTATAGAGAGAGCAAAAGAGAGAGAGAGAGATTGCGATTAAAGAGATTAAAATTTGAATATTAACTGCGGCAGTATTAAGTATTATTAACGTGTGTTGTTAGTTTTTATTGGAACGATCCAAATGACAAAATTTTGGAAAATATAGCGCGAGGAAAAATGTTGTAACTTTCACGTTTTTCAGCACGCTAGTAAGAGATATACTCTTAGGAATCTGTAACAATGAGTGAAGAAAAATTGTACAATATTTATCTTTTAATAGGTTCGTGTAAAGAAACATTTTATAATTTACGGAATTTTTAATACATTTGTAAATGAAATGAATTTAACATTTTGGAAATTGTTAGTATGTCGTAGTAGTATATAGGAAATTGTGGAAAATATTACATTGTAAATTTGAGCAATATTCGTAGAAAATTACCAATCAGTGATGTCGACAATTTTGCTAGATCTAAAGTGGATTACTGTAACAGAGTTATTGAATTCCAGATCTCGTAGAAATTGTAATAACACGATTGTGCAATTTCTATTATTGCCTGCAATCATATTTCAGAATTTCTAAATTTAATTATGCATCTCAAACAACAAGAATATTACTGCGCACAATCCATAATTTCCCTTGTTATTAAATATTATTATTAAAAATTTACGAAAATAAAAAGCAGCAGAAGTAATTGAAACAAAAACTACTAAAATTGCTAAAACCATGCAGACTATTTTTTCGAAAATCACGTTCTCTCCACTTTTGAAACATACCCGTACATTTTTACATTGCATCAATGATGACGTAAGAACACAACGACCATGCAAGAATGCATTATAACCACTGCTGTGCACGTAGCAGTTTAGAGAATTCCGAAAAACCACTCTGAAGATTGTGTCCGCAAATTTTGAAGACACCTGTGCGCGCAGGTTATATCGACGATGACGTAACGGCATTGCGTGGCCTCATTGGTTAAAGCATAGGTAAACATGCGCTCAGGTGAACCGTGTTTTCGCATATTGTGATGAATACCCGCGATGGTAACGCGCACGCGCAGTTCCGTGTCGCGTGACGTCACCGACGGATAACTGTGAAGATAGCGTTGATGCAATTGAGAAAGACGGCTGATAATAATTCTGAGATCGGACTTAACACTTATCCTCGAAAATAGAGTCAGATTCGGCTCGTTTGTCGAGTAAATCAAACGAATCAACAGTCCCCGCTGTTATCATTTATTTGTTCAATTCTCAGCTACTCAGGTTTAACCTCAGGTTTAACGATTAAAGTTCATTTGTACACTGCTACTCGATACAGCTTTTAATAACGCGTTACAGAATTTTTTTTCGCGCATTCCCCAACGAGAAATTCTTACAGTATAACGTCACATTGATTTTTACGGAATGTTTTTCATGAAATTTTTCTAATATAAATTTTAGACTATTTTACTTTATGATATTTTATAACGGTTCGAGCAATATAGATACTATATTATACATAACAATAAATTGTATAAAGAGATACTTGAAAAATACCTGTGCATTATAAAAACGAATTTTATTGTGAAAAATAGTTATACAGATAGAAAACAGGAGGCAATTACAAAAGATAATGATAGATTTGGGAACCAATTGTTTTTCTTAATTAAGTTTCAATCGGTAACAAAATTTTTATATAAAATTTAAATATTCTTCTTTTTATTTTAATGCAACATAAATTATTTTATTTCCCAGCAAAATTTGTACAACACACATTATTATGGTTATCTTGGAACTATCCTTCGGTACACGAAGTGACCAATTTTTTACGGGGATAAAATTTCAAGTTCAAATGTGAAATTTCTTATGAAACTCAAGTGCTCTTTTCTTTATTTAAGAAGGAAACTTTTCACATAAGCACTGAAATATTTCAATGGAATTATGCCCGTATCTTGCTCTCTTCAAAACAACCACCATTAACATTCGTAATATTTTCACTTACTTTTTCCACTCTTATTCTGTCAGATAAGATAAAACGTTCTCCGATACGGTGTTGTATTTTTTTCTGCTTATTAGGGTGTATAACAGTCTTTGCACAGAAATTTTACAA
>NW_017100137.1:808976-827861 GCF_001263275.1 Habropoda laboriosa | reverse complement strand
TTTAATGCAAGCACAAGATACCATGGAATAATTAAACATGATCATGGACGTAGCTTAAGAGAATTAAAAAGTTAAGCAATTCCGAGTTAAAAACCTTGGGGAAGTATTTAAAGGAAGTTACGAAATTTTCGTGTAAAAACTTTGAGAGGAATTTAGGGAAATTAGCAAATTACAAAGTTCAAATTGTAATCTTCGACAGAACTTCAAAAGCACTGAACAATGAAAAAATTCCAAATTGAAAGTTTCGAAGAAAATTTAAAAGGGAAGAAAAACTAACAAATTTCCGCGTTCAAATGAACTACGATTATTCGAAAAGTTTTGTCTATTTTTTGCGTAGCAAAAAACTGGTGCATATCTCGTTGATATTATTTTATATCGAACAATAAAACTGTTTACGTTCCTAAAATGCAACAAATGAATAAAAACAGCGTTAAAATTTCCGCGATAACGACGACGAATTGGAAACGTTCTTCATTAATTACTTTTATGCATTTACCTCGGCAGACATTCGCGAAAACAAATCCACTGAAGGATTTAATAACAATTTCGTTAAAAGCTTGGAAACGGTAACCGCTATTTGTCACCCGCCTAATCCCAATTCGTTTAAAAAATGCACTCGTCGTACACGCGTTATGTCGCCGTCTGCGCGATATTTTACGGAAATTTATTCTCGCGTCAGACATCATCGGTCATGTTTTCGGGAACGCAAAATACGAACCTGTCCAGGTGAACAAGAAATTTAGTGTCTCGTTCATGTGTACACCTATGTTACATATACGAACACACAGTAGTATACACGGCCTTCGCCAATATTTCGATCGGACCAAAATGGCATTCATTTGAATAAATTTTGGACGAATTTCACGTCAGCAACTGTAAAAGACAAAAATGAACTTTTTCGAGCGCTTGACATTTTCCAAGAATTCTGACAACTTTAAACTTACATTTGAACATTGAAGATGAATAGTTGGTAATTGATAACGTTTTCTAAAAGAAATAATCGCGATCGATATTTGGGAACATAGAAAATTACAATAGTATGAAAATTAATGTGAAACTTCTATTTGAGGAAAATCTTAGATTTAATTATTATTAGTGTTATAAGGTAAAGATACGTTAATTTTAGGTTCACAATTTGATATCGTTTTCTGAAGAAAATAATCGCGATCGATATTTGGAACATAGAAAATTGCAATGTTATGAAAATTAATATGAAATTTCTATTTGAGGAGAATTTAGATTTAATTATTATTAGTATTACAAGACAAAGATATATTATATAATTTTAAGTTGATTACTTGCAAGATCATAAAATAGAAATGAATCGAAGAAGGGAACAACAATATTCCAATACTGCATTGGCGTTTAGAATGCGCTGATGGACTTGCAAAATTTAATAATATCGTCAAACAAATGTTGACTTATTCACGTAATTAGAAGGCTCGAGGTAATAGATGACTCATGGGAGAATTATCTTCCGTGTGTTACCTGTAATGTAGATCAATATTTCAAAACTGAACTCGAACTCGAGGTGGATTAAAGTTACATTTCTCATACTTAACACTTCCTTCAGTTTCTTACTGGTAAGTAGAAATTGAAACCAATAAATCTGACGATAATAATAACAATAAGGAAATTGCAAATTATAAATTTCGAACATTAGAAAGTAATTTTTCTGGAACATCGATAACTCGAATTTTTTATCGTGAAACATCGTTCAATATAAATTTACTTGACATTAACATTTAAAAATCGGTCAATATCAACGAATATATTAATTTACAACTGTTGATAAATGTCAAATGCATGCAGAAGGGTCAATTGCAACGTAGCCCACGCCCAAATATAAATATAGATGGATTACCTATTGTTTCTTCAAAAATCATTATTTACAATGGGTCAGTATTGATTTTACATTACACAGACAAAGCTAAACCCCTAAATGAAATATCCCGTAAAATGTTAAAAAAGGTAAGCTTTTCAAGTAGAACGACTAAAAAATTCAAACAATTTCCCATATATTTTTAAACAAATATTTGATTAAAAATATTTCCAATTAAACACATACAATTCATCAACTCGTAAAAGTATTAACAAACGTTAAATCAAACTAACAACGATACTTAATTTTCAAAAATGAAAAAAAAGAAAAAACTAAATGAATTTTCAACGCTAACTTCAAACTCGATCCCATTCACCATGATGACACTAGATCGGCAACAAAACACCACTTTACTTCACCTAAAATCCCAGGATCATCCCCGAACACGCATTGAATCCAGAAATTTTCTAATCTCTACTTACCTTCTCTTCCAGATCCATCTTTCTTCGCTTACAGAGATCTATCTGTATAATAGAAGAGGCAAGAAAAAAAAGGAAAGAAAAATTGATCTTATTATATCTCTCAGAAGCTGAATTCCCTCTGGAGAGAACAGCTTGGAAGAATCGATAGCGCATCATTTCGACCGGTGGATGCGGTTCTTCCCCGAACGAGTGGCATCATCATCTGCGCGAGATCCTTCGTTACCTGCAGGAACACACCTTCCTTTAGCTTCCGTTCACCCACGAAACGTCATTGTCTCTGGCGTCGTCGTCGTCGTCGTTGTGTCGTGGTTGTCGTTGGTTCCTTTTCAGCGGCGTGTATTCCGCGCAAGCTCCGGGCCGTTACTATTGATCGAGCATTTCGCTCGATGGTCGCTTCAGAATACCACGAACGGTCCGCACACCGTAAATATTCGTTCAGTGCGTCGTGGCCGAGTGACTTACGCGGATAAAAGCGTCTAAATTCACTGGTGAAAACGTGGCCGAACATGGTCGAAGAAGTGACGGAAGTCAGATCTGTGATTCAACCCGTCGACTTCGGTGAGTGGAGCACACAGTGAGAAATCCTTGTACAATTTTGCCTCGTACCTGTGCCTACCAGAACCCTCGTGATCCAGTCAGCATCGATCCCACCACGGACGCGATTCTAGGTCCTTTCCTCGATTCACGCGATTGCACCATCGTGCGTTTCATTCTCTTCGTGAAACGATCGAGTATTTTCGATGATGTTTGAAAAGGGTGGTGATCACGGAGAGAGTAGTCGTGAGGATCGAGGAAATCGTGGTGGCGATGGCCGTAGACAGCTGTTACGCCGTGATCCTGTGCATTTCGTGACTGGGTGTTTCCATCGATTACGATCCTTTCTACGTGCTATCTTTCCCTCACTTTTCTTAGATAATTTTTCGATTGATATCTCGTAAGATTTCGTGACTGGGTGTTTCCATCGATTACGATCCTTTCTACGTGCTATCTTTCCCTCACTTTTCCTAGATAATTTGTCGATTGATATCTCGTAAGATTTGCCCGCACGTTTGCTCAGGGGATGATGTACCCGTTGGATTAGTTATTTGCGGCAATACGGTATGTGTATAGTGAACGATGGTCGGTTCCATGGCTAAGACGCGAGACCATGTGATAAGCGAGCAGTTGAGAACTTCGGATCGGTTTATGCATGCACTATTTTTGTATTTCGTTTTCGGATCGACGTGGAATAGCACGGTTCGAGTAGCTCGTTAAAGGAAAACTCGATGTGCATGCTATTTGTGGCAAGGCATAAACTTAAACATAGCACACTGTGAATAGGGGATGGAGTTCGAGTACTCGCTATAATGTTTCCATCTAAAGATGGATGTGCATGAAACTTTCCTTCTGATAGATTTTTATCGAGTTTTTAAACGACAGATTTTTAGAATAACGTTTCTCCAGTTAGTATATATCGTCAAGGCACGCACGTTTTCGCGATGATTCAGCGTTGCTAGGAGTCCCTATTAATTAGCAATGGGAAAATAACACTGTTTTACTTAGTTCGAATCTTCACTTATACCTTTATTTTTTGTAAATAAGTATATATGATATTTTTCTAACATTAAATGATCTTTGTTTAAAGAAGCAGAAATTTTAGAAGATTATAGGCTTGACTGATATAATTCTGGGTTTGATTGTGGTCCTTGGGTCAGGTAAATCGTCGTTTCTTAAATGCACAGGGGAATATAGCGAGTACTGCAATGGGATTAAATTGGATATGAAACGTAGTACCTATACGTAAAATTTTTAATTAATCACTTGGACTGTAATATCGAGTCACATTCAAAGTGTATCAAAGAAGAATTGTACATTTAATAATCTTTAACTTTTATTCCAACCGTAGTTCTTTAATCATAAGTTGCACTCCGAATATGACTCGATATTAAAATACAAGTGATTACTTTACGAAATCGAAGACTCGAAATAGAAATTATAAATAATATCTTGATTAGGGATCTTTTAGTTCAGTACTTCAAAGAAATCAAAGTCTCCTTGTTTTGTATTTCCTTGTAATTTCACGTGTCAGGAACACATAACTCAAGTATTAAATGAAAAATAAAATAGAGGCAAAGATAAATAAAAATTCCGAAGTTGTCATCGCTCTAATGAATTAAAACGTTAATAGTAAATTTATAACGAAACGTATTCAATGAATTATCGAAGATTTCCATTTTGATAAGAACACCCACGCAAGAGATTTATTAACCCTTCTATACGCGGTGTCTCAAGATTTTCATCGATATATTTGAAGTTCTAAGTTTGTAGGCTTGATTAAAAATTTACAAAAGCAATGTAAATTATAAAAGAAACGATAGGAGGATAGGAAATTCGTCCAATAATAAATTCGCCCCCTCTGTTCATGCCAATCTGGTAATAGCGGGAACGACCGACATTCTGAAACGGTGTACCTATTAGTAGTAAATAATTAATACCTTGTACCAATATGATACAAAGGAAGAATTCGTCGATGTCCAATACAATTCTTTATTATTAACACTTCGTTTCAAAATGTCGACCGTTCCTGCCGGTACCAAATTGATATCGCCAAAAGAAAGTTGAATTTACCGCCATATGAATCTCTCTCGACCCTGTATCACCCTGAAAAAAGGGTCCACAATCATTTCCTTCACATTTCACCTTTACATTCTAATATCTTTCGGCAAACCTTCAAACCCCCTGTATTTATATCACAATTTATCCTTATCTCCACTTTCTATACGGATCGTACTAAACAAAGTTTGTCAGAATGCAGAAACTCGTGAGACATCGTACGTAAATGTTAAAAAGCAATAAAAGAAGCAACTGGATGATCTTCTAGCGAGAAGTAAAAGTAACGATATTTGAAAAAGAAATACGCATAATTCCAGTGTCGACGACAACCGTAGTCGCGCTATGTATGGGCGCCGTGTTCCTAGTTTGCGCCGTCGCGATGACCTGGTGGCTTTGTCGACGACGTCGCGAGCACACCAAGCTGAACTCCGACAAGTCCTTGGCGTTCAGGCCCCCGCCCCCCCCAGCCATTATCTGAAGAAGAGTCCTAGCCCAACCGGACCCGCCAAGAGTCCTCCTGGTTCCGGTGGACAAACGCCCAGCCCCACTGGCTCTCAGTCCTCAAATCCTGGTTCACAGCCCAGAACACCTCAGGGCACAGGTAAGACTTCTAATTCACGTGTATCGACCTGTTTGGAAAAAAACGTTCGCTGGGATTAAAGTTTGCTTTCCTTGCTGTTCAACAGCGTATATAGGCTGTTTGCTCTGACTTTGTGAGATTTCTCTTAGCGGTTTCTATGAAAGCGATTTTTTTTTTTACTTTGTAAAATTGGAAAGGCTTTTTTATTCGTACTGTATCTGCGTATTTAGATTGTTGCAAATAAAATGGTCAATTCGTAAATGAAACTTTAAACCTGAATAACGTGGTCGAAATGAAATTTTATCAATAGAAATAAGCTCCTGCAGATTCGACTGCGAACGAATTGCAAGTAAATTTAGCCTGTTGTTATAAAAATCTGAATATTGGCAATAAATTGCTCGAACGCATTTTTTCAATTGTCGCCTAATTTCTTAAATATTTGTTTTGTTAAACAATTATCGAAATGCTTGAACTAACGTTGTGTTGTCCATTCACTAGCTGTTAATATCTCAAATGCTGTATTAATATTTTTCGTTACCTCTGTTGGAACCATGTCCCCGTTTTAATTCGTAAAAGACTATCTCGCTCGAATTTGATTAGAATCTATTTTCTACTTCTAATATAATATTAGCTGCTAACTTTTACAACGGAACAAGTCTTTCATTTGAAAAAGTAGGTTTCAGTTTTTCATGCGACAATCGACATGAATTTAGTTATGAAAACAAGACGGGATCCGCCATTTCATATGCAATGACCTAATAGTAAATGTAGAAGATTTTATGGGAACGGATAATCAAAGTTAATGCGTGTATTGTATTACACGAATATTTCTAAAGTTGCAAGAGTTACGAGAACTTTTTGTTCGTGACAGAACTTGGCAAGAATACTTCGTTAAAGGAATTGCTGGAAATAGTTCACGCACAAATTGTATATTGGTGATTCACTGTACAATATGAATTATATTAAATTATCGTTCACGTTCAATGGAAAGAAAATGGTAATATGCAATAAATAACCGAAAAGAAAATAATAACTTGCAGTACTAAACATAACGAGCATTTTAGCTAAGTATCATTATGAATAAGAAACGTTTACGGAAAATGTTTCCAGTTACATGTTTGCACAATCTTTTTCATGCTTACAAAAGGTGGTCATACATATTCCACTATGACCAGTTAGACCCATATTCCTTCCACTAGCATTCTTTTCAGCTCTGCACAGTAGGATACACTCTCAAAGTTTAGCTATGTATGTATATCTGAAACACCCTGTGTGTATATACACCTATATATACTGGGAAAATTAACATGCACATACATACGTCTAGCACAGCACACCTGACATTCATATTATCATTTATATGTGTAAGAATTCTTCGAAGCGAGTGTTTGGATCCAAGAGATAGAGTGCGAATGGAGAATGACTGGATTAGAGTGATAGACGTGCGATAGGATAGTGTTTAGTCTGCAGTGTGACAGTCTTGCGCATAAGCACTTCCATGTCATTGAATCTGTGGATTTAACACCTTATAGAGATTCACTGATATAATGTATACCGTTTAGATTAGGGATTTTATATGCCAAAAGGCACGACTTGGAAGATAAAATATTTTAATATAAAATCGAGGTCCCCTGGTTGTACAGAGACTAATTAAAATACTAATTGGTTTCTGTATATAACTTATGGTCTAAGGCTGTTGATGACCAATACTGGGGATAGAACGGTCTAAGCTAGTTTATTCAGATGAGCAATACACAAGAAAATTGTGGTAAACAAGAGGTGAATCAGACTTTAGATTAAATTGACCATCATAGAACGAAGAGAGTTCTTGAGAGTTAGAGCGATAGAGGTGCGAAAGAAAAGTGCTTGGACCGAGTGCGTGAGATTATCGTATATAAGAAGACTGTATGGCCATCCATGGTTGAAGGCGTATATCATTGAATGTCTGTTAAAATTGTCCGCATAGAGTGGAAGGAACAGAGAAATAGAGAATGTGCGGGTGCGAGGATAAATGAGGATGAAAATGGCACGTGTGAATTAGTAACACTCAAAGTCTAGACTCTAGAGCAGTGCCCGTGTGGGCAGCGTATTAGGCTTTCTTGGGCGTAAACAAATCGACGGGCAAGAGGCCACACCGTTTTGGGCAACGGTGCGTGTATGTACGTATGTATGTAGTGACCATCGCCTGTCTTAAGAAGGAGAATTATGTTTCAAAGATACACTTCGCTTTAATGTATGTGACATCACTAGCCCGCCACTTTGCCCTCAGCTCTGTCCGCGGGCATAGGCGGGTGCCCTTGCCCGCCTGAAGACTTGTCTAGAGTCTATCACCTCCTCTCATCTTTAAAGCTGCACAAACTTAAATCACCAATTTCTCAGAAAATTCATTGTTAACTACGAATAAAAACGAGAAACTTTCACTCTTCTACTATGTCATAAAAATGCTTTCACAATTATTTCTCTACTACACAACAAATTGATATGTTCGCAAAAATCTACTTATCGATAATTAAAAAGAAAATTGTTTATTCAATGAATTACAGGTACTCCAGCCCACACACCTTCCGGCGAGGTAACATTGTGCATCGAGAATGAACGAGACAAGGCGGAACTCGAGAACAACGAGAAAACAGAACGCGAGAAGAACCACACGACGGAGAACAACAAAGACAACCTGGGCCAGCTAATATTCAAATTGCGGTACGTAAGCGAACAGAATGCGCTCGTTGTGACGGTGCTGAGCTGTAAGGGACTACCAGCAAGGGAGCAGAATGCCACCAGCGATCCATATGTGAAATTGAAATTGTTGCCCGACAAGCAGCATCAGGTGAAGACCAGGGTCCTCAGAAACACCAGGGACCCTGTCTACAACGAAGATTTCACGTTCTTCGGGATATCGAAGGATCAACTTCAGGTAACAAATTAACTCCCATTTCTTGATTGATCTTCAATTAATTTTTGGTTTCAAAAAATTCAAATTAAAAATATTGTTGATTTATTCGTTGATCGTATTTTGGAAATGAAACTTGTGAATATTGATAATTTCTATGATAAAAATTGTTAATTATTACGATTGGGGGATAATTAACTTTAGACTACCTCTTCGTTATCGTTTCTGTACGTGAAATTTCTAGATTGTACTCTATCTATTACAGGATGATTTTGTACAAGTAGAAATAACAATCGTTGTATAATATCTTTTTTAATACGATGAAAATTTAACAAAGATGAATGTTAAATGTAACTAACTGCTCTGATATTCTATGAATATCCGAATTCAATCTTCCGAATATGTATGTCGAAGAAAGAATCTCCAAGGTATGAATAAACTGAGCGAAGTTTAAGAGAGTTGGAGTTCAAGATATAAATAAGTTAAATTAATTTTAACACGAATCAAAGTATAAGTAAGCTCAATCAAATTTAAAACGATCCGAGTTCACGGTATAAATAAATTAAATCTCGAACTGTGTTTTCATTGTCGTTCACAGGAAATCAGCCTGCACTTTATAGTACTCAGCTTTGATAGATACTCTCGGGACGATATTATCGGTGAATTAACGTGTGCACTTTCGTCGGTGTCCGATTTGGAGAACGCTGATAACCAGGAGATATCATTGTGTCGAAAAATATGCCCTAGAAGCCTCAAGGTGAGAAACAAGCCACGAAGTATAATGCTACACTTTGAAACACGACATGCATAAATTCTTCCATTTTTTTAAATTACAATGACATACATTTTCATTTTATTTCTCTGTTTCTCTAGAAATTGAAAATTGAAATTTTTATCGCTGTTATGAAAAATAAAAATTTCACGAAATATCCTAATTTCCACATTACAGTTCTTTCAATGGTTTTCGGCCGTTAGAGGGAAAACCATACAAAATCTCCTTTTATTTTTATTTTCAGAGATTCTAAAAATACTTGACAACGTTAATGAAAAGATAGTACATGTGTTTTATTTTCTAGCGATAACTATTAATAACTATAAGTAATATTAATAGCAATAGTGTACATGTATAATTGGTATGGAAATTTTATTTTTTCGATAAGAGCTCTGAATAATATTAATAAAAATAGTGCATACGTAACTAATATGGAAAGTTTACTTTTTCGCGTGGAAAGCATGGATGAAAAGAAACTCAATTGCGAGAAAGCTTAAAAGATCTGAATAATATTAATTAAATAGTACATAATAATCAATATAGAAGTTCTACTTTTTCATGGTAACCAGTAACTTAAGAAAATTTTAGTTTAAAAAAACTTTGAATAACGTTAATAAAAATTTAAAAAAAATAAAAAAGAATTATTTTTCATAATAACAGTCAGATTGCATCAATAGTTTCTTCGACTTTCACATAGATGGTGAAATGTCTAGCAATCATCTATTTTAACGTTTCCGTCTCTTGTAAAATGCCTTATAAGAAATACAAATGTGAGAATGAATTCACATTTAATATCAGTATTAATGGTATTGTTGCGTGGTATAAGTACAATCACAAAATCTCTCTGTGATCACTCAGCCTCTGACAATAAACATTAATTGGTCAAAGAGAAACTCCGTATAAAAGGACTTAGAAAAAAACCTAGCATCTCTGATTACAGATTCAATCGCAAGGCAGGGGAGAACTGCTGGTTTCCCTCTGCTGGCAGCCGAACAACGGCCGATTGACGGTGGTCGTGCTGAAGGCGCAGAATTTGCCGAAAATGGACGTGACAGGACTAGCGGATCCGTACGTCAAGATCTATCTTCTGTACAAGTCTCAGCGCATCGCGAAAAGAAAGACGCGTGTGAAGAAACGCACCCTTAATCCAGTGTTTAACGAGTCCTTCGTTTTCGATATACCGAACGGTGCTGATGGTATCAACAACGTCAGTCTGGAGTTCATGTTGATCGATTGGGATCGTGTTACAAGAAACGAGGTACGTGTTGAAAACTTATACCTCTGATTTCCTTTACACTGACTTCCAATTCGCGCTTTCCCTCATGTGCTAACCTAACCTCTAAATTTGTCGTTTAACGCGTCGATTGCTGATATGTCATTGCAGAGTGATCGCGATGAATTTTTTATGAGAAAAGGGGACAAGGGTAACTAAACTCGGTCTTAAAAGTTTATACTAAATGTTTGTGGAATTTTTCCGTACATTTCAAGAAAAAGTACAATTTGTTGCTTTCTTTTCTAATGTAGATTGCTACGGTAATAATATCGTTGTATTATTCAATTTGTTCGTACCGTTGGTTTCCTTTATTCGTTATATTATTACTTAGTATGTATTACCAATATGTAAGACGGTAAGTTTTATACGTTTTTTTACCATAAAGTAAAAATGAGAACTTTTTGACGTGGCGTGTTTTACCAGTATACTACGTATCCACGATATTATGTCCCTTAGTTTGTTCATGATTCTTTACATAGTATAAGTAAATTTTACCGAATATAGTTGAAAACCCGAGAGCATAAATTTGCATAGGAATAAAACCGGAAGATTATAGTAATCGTTATACATATACTACGCGATAATCGGCACGATTTACTTCTGTTAGTTTTTTTTTTCTTTAATTTCGAACGTAATAAGGAGTTAACAAGCGGAGAGAGCGAAAGCAGTTAGCGAGGTTAGTTGCAAACCCCAGAAGTCATCTCCAGGGTTAAAAATGTTACCGCGTAACATGATACTACGTTTTGAACTTTCTGTAATATGTAAAACGCGAAGGTAAGAATTTCTAGGAATACTTGGTAATTTCGTTCTTGTGACGGTGTTAGTCAACAAAAATGAACATGATTGATTGGATCGCTAAACCGCGCACACGTTGATACGCGTGTATTCGTATCGTATTCCACGGCCCTCAAGCTCTAATACTACGGCTGGGTATAGCGTGACGCGACGGAAAGTCGTACTCGGTTTCACCGGCCTAGCGTGATTTTTCACAATTTTCTTATATAACGCGATGCAAACCACAGCATTTAATCGGGAAATTAATTCGATAATTCCTAATTTTCAAAATACCACTCGAGCATTTTGCGTTAGGCTTAACTGTAGAAGTAAATTAATTTAATGAAATTAGGACCGATTTTATCATTCACGTGTCTGAATATATTTAAATATGGCTGTTGTTTAACGTGTTCCTAAAAAGTCGACGCAATAATTAGGATCAACATTGCTAAAATTATACGACTCGTAAGAGAGTTTTAGCGCTCTTACTAAGGACCTAAACATAATAACAAATCACTTGTTAAAAAGTACACAATTTTCAACAGTACTTTGTCGCTTTTAATACACTGTTAATAAGTGAAATACTTAAACTTCAAAAAACTTTCATCCTGATTGACATGTATAAGAACCATCTTTTTTCTGACCTACTACACGGACATTCTGCTAGAGACGTTTATACTTCCATCGTTTAATCACATAAACCTACATGTAACTTTTATACACTAGAATATTTAATATTTATTTTTTAATTCCTTAATTCAAAATTATCCAAACATTTAAGCAACTGATTTACTTGAAATAAGCAAATAACAGTTGAACAAAGAGCACCAGTAAACGCATCTACACGGTGTCGCGTTAGTTCTATTCATTGAGTATACATAATTGTTGATATTTTAGGTAATTGGACGGCTGGAGTTTGGCGGCCCGGAGTGTAAAGGATCCGCTCTGAATCATTGGAGAGAAGTATGCAGCTCGCCGCAGAGGCAGATCGCTGATTGTCACAAGTTAAGGGAGTAACCAGTATCTCCCTGCCCTATCAACTTTCCTGGAATCCCTTCTCCAGCTATCCAAAAAAGCCCCACATCCTTCTCCATTGTGAAACCACCGATCCAACCCCTTGAAACCCTACGATGAAGTAGGGTATCTGTTTTGTAAACCTAATACTCGATGTATATTAGGCTTTGAAGCGAGTGGCGGCACGTCCACCCGCGATCGATGCAACTGCGGATGCACCGCGTGAAAACGTCGTTACGTGTCGGCCTGAAGCGTGTATACATAAAGTGACTTTTATCGCACGATAACTTCCGAGTACAACCGGGGCGTCGATTCGATAAAACGAAACTGCACGTGCTTCTCTTCAGATACAAGGGATCTGTGAGAATATTCTACCTTTTCACGTTCTCCCTATCACCAGTTCGATTTCTCTTCCGTTCGAAGCTTTCGTTGATTTTGTACGATAACGAGAACTCGCGCGATAATTCATAGAACTCTCTCTCTCTCTCTAACATTGTTCTATGGCAAGGGGATGTTCGTCGCTGCCGTCGAAAATTTACCGGTGTGTTTTGCGCGTCGAAGTTCTATCTGAAGTACGTAGTTCATTTTCTTCTACAGATATATTTTCATGCAGAACAGTATGATCGACGGTTTAACGTTGAAAATCAGTTCCTCCGCGCTTGAAGTTTTAGAAAGAAAAAAGACAAGGCTCGCTCAAGAGATAACGAAGCGTCGCACAGCCGCAAGAATGTAATTGAAACACCTCTAGAAACGACGATTAAGATCGCGCTAGTTTCGTAAATCCAGATAATTAATTCCGGCTTTTGTTAGTCGAACAAGTCTGGATGGATGAATTTGTCGGCCGACGCCTCCATTGATCGCAGTGGCATACGATCGCGGGAGAAACGCATACAAAATGCTTTACGATATAAATATAGTTGTTAAGATTTCCGACCAGATGGCAAATAGAGGTGGAAAAAATGATGCAGTTAACTAAAAACAATCGAGCGTTTGCCGATTGTCGAACACTACCGTCGCGAGCGCAGGGTCGTGCTATCGAAAAATCGTCGCTTTTTAACGGGATATTTGAAAGAGGGATCCTTGATATTCCTATTAGAAATTCGATGAAGGATCCTTGGTTTTTTGCAAACGATATTTCAATGCACGCGAAGTGGAAGTCCGTCAATTTTAAAGTTTTAAGAGATTTGTAAGAACACACCTCGAAACATGTGAGTTTTAACGTTTTACAGACAAAACACGATTTACGATGAATTGGTAACGAGACTAACTGCAACCAAGTGTAATACAGTGAAATAAAAATGGAAATAAATTATTCGTTTTAATCTTTGATTTGCTTTTTGATTTCAGAAGTTCGAATGTCGATAAATTGAATCAGTCTATATAAACATTTATAAGTACTAGTAGGTCAGTGGTTTTCAACTCGAACGATAAATCGCATAAAATAGAAGCACACCGAAATATATTCGTATATCACTACGTAGAAAAAGTACAATTTTGTATTTTATATATATACATATATACATATATATATACATACATACATATATACATACATATACATATATCTATATGTGTATATATATATATATGGATACGATTTAAATAGAATTTTAATAGTTAACAGCAAAGACAACAGAAATAATAATTAAGATTAAAATTTTGTTTACCTCGATCAATTTTCTTCTCAATCGAGAGAGAAATGTGCCCTGAAGATCACGCACGACCCTGTCAGATCACGAAGACCATCGTTTTCGGTAAAGATAATGTGAGTTAATCGTAAAAAAAAAAAAACAAAAAAAAAGAATATAGAGAGTCAAGCGACGCGCTTGCAACTGTGTTTATTTCGTTCGTCATGTAAATACAAGGATCTCTCCAAAATTTTCATGGAATAATAAATTATAATAACCGGGAACAATCTCTTATTTATAATTTCCAATTAAGCTCTATTCTTAGAAAAGAAGGAAGTAAGTGAATGAAAAAGAGAAAAAGAAATATAGAGGGGAAAAGAAAAATTGAAACGTTTAACCTGTAACTTCGACTAACTTATTTTTTAATATTTACAATTACACAACAGATTTAGAGAATTAGCACAGCTTCGTAATTCACAGGTATAACGTATTATTAATAGATTAATATGAATACACATCGAATGAAACTGTCTCTAAGAATATTTTTGGAGCGATTCTTGTAGCAAAATGTATGCAAACACCACGAGACGTGGAGATGATGATTCTGGAAACGTCATGAACATCGATCAAGCTTAAAAACAATATTACGATTATTCGTTCCTGTTCCAAAAATAATTCCCTAGCTCCACGTCAACTGGCCGAATATTAACACTCGACAATTAATGATAAGAAAAATTACGATTCCCGTTTATTAAAGTATCCAACAAAAATTTCGACAAATACTTCTCCATGGAATAGAATCGATGGAGAACTATCGATCAAATTCTCGACTTGCTCCAGCAGAGAGAAGTTGCATAAGAGGGAAGTCGCAGTATCGCTACGAAACAACTTCATCGTGGTGCATTTGATTATTCTACGTGCACGTTACATTATTACGATTTGTTGCTAGGTTTCGTTTACTTCGAATAGACAACAGTCCTTGTTTCTCGTGATAAAGATTAAAAAACGAAGCATTTTCTTGTTCGCGTTAACCGTGGAACGGGGTCGAGGAATTGTAACGTTGTTTTCAAGTGCCAATGGAGACCGCTTCGCGAATACGATGCTCTTTTTAGTTACAAAGACCACTGTGGTTTCAATTGCTATTAAATGAAGAAATTAGATTGTACGACTATAATTTATGAAAAGATTCCATTTGCACGATGTATAATGAGAAGCCGTCATCAAGTAGTATACTTGTTGAAATAGTTTTGACAGTAGTCGATCAGTAATGAGATGATTGTAAGAATAGCAAACACGTTCAATTTCAATAAATGAAAGCATTGACGATTCTGTTTTACACGATTAAATTTAATTTAAAAAAAGAAAAAAACGTAAGTTTGTTATTTGACAGTGCATTAATGTACCTACTGTTATATTAATAGAAGATTATTCTTCTTAAATTATTGTTGTATTTTTAAATTATTTGGCAAAGGTAGAAGTATGTACAAAGGTATGATTAGAAACAAATCTAATTAGGAGAAAAGTTTAAATAGTTTTTTAATCTGTTTTGCTGGAAAGTAAATTGATATATGCGCGCGAGGTACCGACGATCGATGTGATGAATTTAATTGTGTAAGAGGAGTTTCCGTTTTAAAGGCCCCGTTCGCATGTACCGCAAATACAACACTGCGATGTATAACGAATATCGATTAAGTATTATCATAGGCTCGAATTCACCGAAACTTTAAAGTTACTTTAATCTTGGCATAACCTTTAATTACACGTACCTTCTACACGTGAAGTAGGCATAAGAATATTAAGCTTCACGCTTAATCCTCGCAATACTAACAGTTTAGGCAACTGCACGAACAACAACGCCTGAGTCCACTTGGGCCCGTAGCCTATTCTCGCTTGTGTAAGGATTTTGAACTAAGTTTCTATTCTATTGTACTTTTTTCTTTATGTCTAAGGAAAGTTTTGATAACAGTACAAGTGAATACACAAAAATTGTCTTTAAAATTTATACAAAAAAGGTTGTTTTTTGCAATTGAATGTTCAGTACATACATATTTTTTTGTATATGTTGCATTTTATTCGATATTTGTTGTTATTGTTGATACGCATATAACATCTCGCATGTTTTCTTTGTACTGTTGTATCATGACGTTTATTTATTTTTCTATCGGTAGATTCTATTGAATTTACAATCGTTTCGAAAAACTTACGTATTTCGTTGTTTTCAAATGCAATATCTCTTCTATGTTCTGCAGATTTTATGCTGCAATTATCTGCCCAGAATAGACCCAGGCGTCGTACGGCAAGGGTTAAAGTGTAAAGTAACTTTAGAATTCTTTACCATCATTGATTATGGAATATTTGCTATGTTCAGGGCTTTTTTTCTGGTGGTGTAATTTCTACATAGCGAAAATTCTCACGATAAAAATGTTCCTAGAAAGTAATCACGCATAACTTGATTAAGTGAATACTTTTAATGCGTTAATGTTTGACGCAAAATAAAACAGCATTTTTTTTTCGATGTAACATTTCAAAAATTTCGTTTAAAAGACATATTTACACATTTAAAAGGTATGATTTGTAGAATATTGACAAATTTATATAGTAAATTTCACCTAGACTACATTTCAATAAATTTTATTTACTCGTTTCATTTCGACTTGATTCAAATCTGAAATTTACAAAATTTAAGTTTTAAGGAAATTTATCTTAACACATTCGTTGTTCTAGCGAAAATCGAACAATCGAATGATAGCATAATTTATTGCAAATTTCAATGTAACTAGTATAATCATAAACTGAGAAACATCAATGAAAGTGTTAAGTAACGCCTAACAATTATATATCTGACATAAGGTATAAATAAAAGTGAAAATATATCACAGTTATTTAACCAGAAACAAAAATTAAAACAACATCAACAAGAATGAAGTTCACCAATATTTATGAAAAATTGTGCTTGTTAAAAGAAAAAATGCTAGTAATAAAGCGAGTGAATAAGAAGCGCCGCCACAGGAAGCTAAATTAAATTAAACAAGAACATAATCGATATTTTTTGTCCGCAGAAGAAAAGCACCTGACGAGTAAGGCCCAATGTCCACGATGCGTCGCGTAACAGACACGTACATGTAGCGTATGAGGCGGCAACGTTTGGTTCTGTACACGATGCATTGCGTTAGAGACACGTATGCGACGAAACATCGCTTGCTGTGCGCTTCAGTGATGCGTAGCGTATATGTGGACGGCTTCTTTTCACGAAGCGTACAGCAGAGTTTGCATCAGTTACGAAGATTGGCCTTCTGTTTCGTATGCAGGCGACTGCGGCAACGTAAGCTAGACGTCATAACGAATGCATGTCGCGACGATAACATGACGATGACGCTTCATGGACAAACATCCCATCCACTGTTCCAATTGGTCACAGCACTGAAGCGTATAGCAAGCGAGTTTCATCGCGTACGCGTCTCTGACGCGACACATCATGGACATTGGGCCTAAGATGTTCATGAGTAGAAACACTCACTTACACATTCACGTGCGTCAAAGTCAATACTGGTAACGTATAAATCGATCGCTTATTTTTTTATCGCAACTTTCCGTTCCATCATCCTTCCTTTGCAAAAAAGAACCGCTAAGACGAAGGGAGAATCGCGATTCTTTACAAAAAAAAAAAAGGAAAACAAATGAAGATGCAGCGACGAAAATATGGTATAAATCAACACCGACAAGGAAAAACGAAAGTAACGACAAAAATATCACAATATATCGCAGAAGACTCGAGAGATACACCGAATACATAAATTTACATAATTAAGTATAGTAGAGGAAGCGAGGATGAATAAAACCCAAAAATCAATATCGTTGTGCACGATAACGTAACGAGATAAAAAAAAATAAAAGAAACAAAACGGCATTACACGATCAAGAGTTTCAAGATATTTATTTAATTGCTATACAATTACAGATACAACTATATAAGAAATGACTATAATAAGTAGCACGTAGTATATACGACATCTCATAAATTAAGCCTGTCGTTCTCATTGAGCTCGTTACCGATCATTGGATAATTTTTCGAATAAGACAGTGAAAACGGCTTCTCGAAATCGACAGATGCGTTGTAACATATTGAACGTCGGTATGGAATGCTGGAAAATCACCGTTCTTCTCACATCACTTCCTTCGCATTTTTTTTCTTATTTTATTCGCCAGAACTTTCGCGATTAGGGTATTTTCTTTGCGACAACAACGATTTCTTGTATCGAGACTCATGATGTTAGTTGATACTCGTTTGTGGAAAATAGAAAAGATTCACTTCGATTTTTTTTTTTTTTTTCTTTTAATAGAATCCCTTCCTGTTTTTTAATAAGAGATAATACATAAATGTAATACTTTTAAAACTAGTGATTTGGAAGTGGGAAGTAAATTGCTTTAAAATTTCTAAATATAAAGATTTGTTTTATTTTATGTTGTTTAAAGGTTGAGGTTTATAATTATTACAAAATACAATTATCGGCATAATGACATTAATGAGGGTGGATCTTTAATTTTTAAATAAAATTTGGCACGAATCTGATTTGAAATGTGTACCTACTATATTGTAAAGAACAAATTTTATGAATTAAAAATAGTTTAATGTATCAATACACTGAAAAATTGTATTTCATTTCACATTAAGGCAACCTATAACTTTTACTTAATATTTGGATGTATATCATTGAAAGGTTGACTTCGTAGAATACGTAAAAATAATAGAAATTATATAAATACCTTGGTTCTTTCAATTTATTGTTCTTACGGTTTATTTATGTCATACCTTAAATACTAAACGATAGAAGAACACGTATATTTGCAAATCGGTGCAAAAATGAAACAAACAAGCAAGATTACTCCGTACACATACTGTAAAACAGTTTATTATTTGCGTATCATGTTTCACATTGCGAAATCAGATTAAAAAACCAACTTTGTTTCGTATGTGACATAACAAAATATTTTTCTGTAAAAGCTCTTACATATAATATAAATACTGATAACTATAAAAATTATTTTATTTCTAAATTT
>NW_017100137.1:806516-808833 GCF_001263275.1 Habropoda laboriosa | reverse complement strand
ATTTAATAATTTCAAAAAGTACTGATACATATAAACAATATATAAATATACATTAAATTACTATGTCGTAACAACTAATATCTAATGGAGTTATGAAAAAATAGTATAAAAAGTAACTCATTTAGAAAAGCGTTAATAGAGAACACATCGTTGCATACCAGTTTAAATAAATTTACAGATGCATATTCACGAAATAAAAATTTTTACATATGTATGTACGTTTTATAGAACAATGCATTGTTAAAAATTAGCTAGAAACAAACACAACTTATACCATTTTTTTACATACATACATAATTTTAATACACGAATATTGCTTTCATTCATACTTTTATTGTATCAATAATTTCAATATAAAAGAGTAATTTCAAATATGTTTTTGACTACTACTTCATTATTTTTATTGCCTAAAACAGATTTTATATGTACATCAATATTAAATTGAATATATACAGCAACGATGAAACATATAATTTGGTAGAAAGGTTTGTTAACATAAATATAATTGAAATGCAAATTTAAAAATTTGTACAAACATTCAAAATATTAATATTTTTCTTTGTGAATAAAAGCTACAGTACTGCAAAGTTATATTTAATACAATGGTTACAATTGAAATCTAAGCCTTGGCGAGAAATCAGTGAATTTTAAGCATTCCATATATCATGTACGCGTATAAACACGGCGTGTGTCATACTGCGTACAGTCAAATTTTAAGGCTGGTCAATAAAATAATGGAACGAAATGATTGGAAGGTCTTCTTTTTTAAAATAATCCTTATCTACCAAATTTGCACTATTTACAAAACAATGTTTGCAAAAATAACACATAACAGAAATAATGTTTGAAATCATACATTTAATGCAGAAATATTGAAGCATTAATACATCTAATATATAGGGCGAAACATACAACATTGACAACATGTACACAATTATAAAAATATTTTATTAATAAATTTTGTTTACAGACTCTTTCAAGCAGAATACAAAAATGCGTTGATAGGAATGAGTAGATTATGCGTTGCGGAATATCAAGTTACGTGACCTGTCGTAACAAGACAAGGATACATTCATTTTTGTTGTACAAGTTGGAAATAGTAGCTAATTAGACAATTACATGCGCAAGTATCAAATGGTGCCATTCACTTTTCATATGCAATTCTGTGTTTTTAAACAGATAAGTTTATATGGATACATTCCATATGATATTTATGTACAAAAATAAACATTTTCGTACAAATAGCATTTAACAAACTTTTCAACAGTGATATATGTGAATACGAATCTTTCTACAATTCATTTAAAGCATAAATTACAAAGTAAAATTTCTGTGTATATATATATATACATATTTAAATAATGTAAAAATATGAAAATATACAATAATGAAATAGCAAAGGTAACTTAAACATTTTTTGACTAGTAACTAATTGTAAGTATTCTTTATAACAAAACAAATTGATGCAATACAGCAATCTGAGAAAAATATACTATATGTATACAACAGAAAATATACGTATCTTTTAAATATAAAGATACAAATAAAGAAGTAAATTAATGGAACACTACACTTTTGGTCCACACTATACTGAACAACCAAATAGGTTTCAGTCATTTTTAAAACAGTTACTATTACTTATTGTCTGTCTCAGCATTTGTATTCATTACTTGCCTAAATTGTTAGGCACACGTACATCAATAAAGGTAACGCTAAATTGTCGACCTGATTCGTTTGTGCTTCAATAAACGACAGTGCAACAATCGACAACAAACTTCGTAAAAACAACCAACCATTGTCTACATAACCTATTAAAAGAAATATATAAATTAATTTTATCGTACATCATAATGAACAATCTGAAAATAATCCAAAACTAAATTTTATATACATTAAAGAACATTTAAAAAATATAAACAGTTTTCCATGGAAAGAGAAAACTATTTTAATAAAACATACCCATAAATGTTAAAAGACATATCAATCCAATTTGACTAAAAATGCAAGCAATTGTTCCTTCCATAGATTTATCTGAATTAGTCCATTTATGAAAGCCCCATTTATTTCCAACAAAACTAGCAGCAGCATCACCCACCCCAACTGTCAGAATACCACTGAGCAAAGCTAATAGCGTGAGATTATTAGTAGGCATCCAAAGTGGAAAGGACAAACCACAGAATAAATATAAAGGTGTCATAGAAATCAAATTATCTTTTTCATCAACAAACACAGAAAATCCTTGTTGCAACACTTCTCCAAAAGGTGGTATTTTTAAATATCGCATTAACTAAAAAAGTAAAAAATTATCAGTTTTTTT
>NW_017100137.1:803843-806484 GCF_001263275.1 Habropoda laboriosa | reverse complement strand
TTATGTAAATAAATGTCTGAAGAAAATTTAATTTCTACTAAAATTATCATACCTCAAGAAGTACAAACAATCCCATTATTATACCACTAGCTAGATACAGTAGTACACGTTCATGTATTAAACCAGGTATATATACAAGTACAGCTAGTAAGTGAAATATTTTCCTAGTTGAAGTTGTTGCTGGAAGTTTTAATAATATCTGGTATGTAACAACAAGTACACCTAGTAGTAAACAAATAGCCCAATATCCAATTAAGACAATCTGTAATATTCGCAATTGTTAAAAATAATTTTCTATGACTACAATAAATATTAAGAACTATCATTAAATATACCTTATTTTTTTTATTCAAAATAAAGTAAAACATCCAAGTTAAGGGATTTTGGTCCAATAAAGCATACATTAGTGGTAAAACTACAATTGACAAAAGAGTGATTGTCATTATGTAAAAATTTTTGGTCATATGAAACATTGGAAAATAACTAGACATTAAACAGACTGATATTACATATAGCATTGTAACCTGAAATTATATTTTTAAATTATTAATTTTATCCAACTTAATATTATTGAAAAATTTCCTTTAAAATACCTGCAATAAAACTGTTGCAATATCATCATCATGAATTGGTGGCAAGTGATATCTTAAAGGCAAGTTTGTTACTACAGACATCAGGAACAAGACACAACCATGCATAACTGCTGTTGCTTCTCCGATTGTAAAGCAACAAGGAAATGTAGACATCAGTTGAAGAACTCCCCATGTACCTAAACTTCCAATGCCTAAGCCCCATGTGACACTCACCAGTAATCCTGTTCTTATTTATCCATAAGTAAAACATACTAACTTTAATTAAAATAAAAATGATAATGTATAAAACAAACAATTACATAAAATATAATAATCATAATAACTCTAAAAAATTGTTTTACAAAATGAAACATACTTTAAGGGGGTATGCAACCATGGAAGCCTAAAAAAGTTGGGTAAATCTAACATTTTTTTTCGCCTATAAATATTTGATAAAAAGAAAAAAATGTTAATAGGAAACGTTAAGCAACATCTTAACTCTATTTTCATATTTTTCTTATTACTTTAAAATTATAAAATAGTATAGTTGTACAACATTATCTAACTCCATGTCCAGCGGAACCTTGTTAGCTTGCACTCAGCAGTAAAAGTGACTGGAATATAGAAAATAAAAAATTTTGGTGTCAACTTAAACAAAAATAAATTATCATTTTCAATAATTTTGAAAAATGAGAAAATGACGGGTTGTTAAATACGAAACTTTCGTTTTTGCTGAAAAAAATCAACTTTAAATGTTTATAAAAATTCAACGAAGTAAGATATCAAAAAAATCCTATGCTACATTATAGATTGTTTTATGAAGAATACTGTAAAAATTTCAAGTTAAACGAATAAAGAATTTCTGAGATCTACTGGGTGCAAGGCCAAAAAACATAGTTTCGAGAAAAACACATCTAAAGTTTTCAGTTAATCTTTCTTTAAAATAAAAGAAAGTTTTTAAAAAGTCACCCTTAATATGCGATTCCGGGTCCATCAAGAGACCCTTTTGTCTCTAAAATACCGTCAGATTCTTGTTTCTTAGCTGCTCTTAGCAGTTGTTGAGCTTTCGAATATTCCGAAGACCGAATCTCCGCATGTCTTAGCCGTCGTTTGTCTATTCCTTCACAAATATTGTGTGCATTATTTCCAATCTTTAAATTCATAAGTTGCATCATCGACAGAATGTTTCTATAAGCATTAAAAATACTAACACCAATAAATGCTGCAATGTTAACTATTCTTTTGCTACAAAATGTTGTTTTTGAAGCAATTGTCTAATATACTCTGTTAACATAATTTAAAAATGTACAGTAAGGTAGTTTTCCTAAAATTATATCAATAAGCAAACGTAAAACGTCATATTACTGATAAGAAATTAAATGAAATCTTTCCCTTTTAACAGTGTTACATCGGGCCATCTTACCTGACATGATATGCAGTTGTTTTCAGTGCTGTAACTTCATCAATTTTTTGAATTTCAAGAAACCCTTTTACCACAGTATTCTATACATGCAAAACTTTAAAAGAAAGACAAACAAAATTTTCGATTTTTTGAAACCGACAAGGTTGCATACCCCCTTAATTTAATTTTAAAAAATTTATAAAATGTTAAGCAATATTTTATAAATTGATATACCTTTATTTGCCACAAGAAGATATAACAAAGATGTTATTATGGCTGGTAGAAAATATATAACTTGAAAATCTCTAACTGCTACTTTTTCTGTTGATAATTTCAAATATAAACATATAGCACTAACAACAAGACCTACTCCAGTGAGGCCTACAATAAGGCAAATTTCAGAGTAACTAGCATCTTCTTTTAGTAAAGTCAGAATTGCACTTAAACCTACTAATGTTCCAAGCCATAGTCCACAGTTAGCTTTTATCCTGAAATTATTTTCTATTAATTTATGTATTTTATTACTGTATATTAATTATTTCATATATTTCATTAAAAACAAATCTGTTTAAAGGTACTCCTATCATAATATCACAAAAATTGTAAATAGATTACTGAGAAGATATCAAATATACAAGTAATTTTAATTTACATATAATTTTATATT
>NW_017100137.1:803265-803616 GCF_001263275.1 Habropoda laboriosa | reverse complement strand
TAAGTCATGTCAAACATTACATTTATGTAATTAATGATAAACATACCGATGTTGTATGACATTATCTTTCAAACTCTGTAAAATTCTTTCTTCAAAACATTCGTATCTTTTTAGAAAAAATTCCATTGTTGGTAAAATATAAAAGAAGCGCGCTTTTTACACCACAGTAACCACACCCCCCCCTACTTCTAATATGGAAAATGTCTGGATGCTCTTTGGAAAGGTCAAACTTTTTTCCGTCGTATCTTTCGTTCTTGCGCACATGATAGAATACGTAATACGACAACGATGAAATAATTTAAAAGTATAATTTGGACACACTTTTTATTAAATTTTAAACTCTTCTTACGT
>NW_017100137.1:802253-803121 GCF_001263275.1 Habropoda laboriosa | reverse complement strand
ATAATGATAAAAGTCTAGATGGATATAAAAAATTATAACAATGTCATACTTATATTATTTATTCAAGATTTATAAAAATGATAGAATAATACCACAGAAGCAAAACAGTAGACCATTATTTCCCTCAGTAATTTATACATATATTACATATTATTGTACAATTTACATCATTCACTTGTATTTAATTTAATAATTACATTGATATGAATAAAAATTTCATTATGCATTGCATTCAATTTATGAAAAGAATCAATAAAATAACATTAAAAAATTATTCTCTGTAAACGAGAGTAACTTGACAATTTTTATAAATATTTTCATATACACTCTAACAATATGAATATATGTTAACACAGTTTTAATTGAGACAATTAACAACTACTAAATTATACCTCAATATTTATGCATATATTTTTCCATAAACCTTTAAGAACTATGTTTTTTAGCAAATGCGATCAATCCGTTTGTTGATGAATCGTGACTTGTAATTTCTTGGGTACTTCCTAATTCAGGTTCAATTACCTTTGCCAATTGTTTTCCTAATTCAACACTAAAACAAAAATTGATATGGTTAATTGGAAACATTTAAATATTAAGAAAGTAAAATGACTACTTACCCCCACTGATCAAATGAATTAATATCCCAAATTATTCCTTGCACAAAGATTTTATGTTCATACATTGCTTTAAAAATAAAATGCATACATTTAAATTAAATGATATATTTAAATAATATTTTCATATACAATATGCGTTAAACTTACCAATTAAAGCACCAAGAGTGAAAGGTGTTACTTTTTTAACCAGAATAGTATTTGTTGGTCTATTTCCTTCAAACATCTTATGTGGTAATAGTAAATTTACTTTT
>NW_017100137.1:799506-802180 GCF_001263275.1 Habropoda laboriosa | reverse complement strand
TGCAAAACAATTTGCAAGTAATATTTTATGATGAAGATTTCCTTGAACCTGAAATAATATTTCTATATCTTATTATCTGCTCTTATGTTAAAACTACTAAAATAAACTTATCAATTATTAATTATAATAATACCTTATTCTGCGACTGTGTTGGAATTATAAAATCAGCAGGGACAAGTCTAGTACCTTGATGTAATAATTGATAAAATGCATGCTGTCCATTAGTACCTGGTTCTCCCCACACAATTGGACCTTAAATATTCGAAAAAATTTTTAATATTAAATTCCTAAAAATTGTATTTTTCCTTTTATTCTATTAAACATTACAAAATATTAAAAATATTTACCAGTATTATAATTTACAATTTTTCCTGCTCGAGTAACATATTTTCCATTACTTTCCATATCTCCTTGTTGGAAATAAGCGGCAAATCTGTGTAGGTACTGATCATATGGCAATAATGCATGTGTTTCTGCCTTATAGAAATTGTGATACCACACTCCCAGTAAGGCTAATATAACTGGGGCCTACAGAATAATAATTTTTTCAACAAACTATGAGTTTCTATATGCAACAGAAGTGCTTACTTTTCCTTTAAAGCATTAAAAGAATATATAATTTTAATATTATAAGACAAAAAGAATACTTACATTTTTCTCCAATGGAGCACTACAAAAATGTTGATCCATAAAGTATGCTCCACTCAATAATTTTTCAAAATTATCAAACCCAATAGACAAGGAGATTGATAAACCAATAGCTGACCATAATGAATAACGTCCACCAACCCAATCCCAAAATCCAAACATATTTTTCTCATCAATACCAAACTCTTTAACTTTCTGGTTATTGGTAGATAATGCAACAAAATGCCGCGCAACTGATGCAGGCTGTACAACACAAATTTTATATTTATAAAATGGTCATGCTTCTCATATACCCATAATATAGATTGAAACTATTATTCTTGCAATTTACTCACATTTTTTAAAGTATCTAAAAGCCATATTTTAGCAGAAGTAGCATTTGTAATTGTTTCTTGAGTGGTAAATGTTTTAGAAGCTATTATGAAAAGAGTTGTTTCTGGATTCAATTTCTTCAAAGTTTCAGCTATATGAGTTCCATCTATATTACTAACAAAATGGACTCTTGGGCCAATGTGATATGCCTTTAATGCTTCAGTTACCATCAAAGGACCCTATACATGTAATTACATTGTTGGTTATAATCATGCTTTCTATAAATGTAATTTATATAACTTACAAGATCTGAACCACCAATTCCAATATTAACAACATCTTCAATTGGTTTACCAGTAAAACCTTTCCATTCTTTTGATAGAATCTATACAATTTAAAAAAGTGCACATTAAATAAACAACTAAAAATAGTCAAATTAGTTTGCACTTAAAAAACTTTGCATTAAAAAGTATACATATATTTCACCTCATTAGTAAATTGCTTCATATGACTCAATACAGCATTCACATCTGGCATCACATCTTTATTATCAACCAATATTGGCTTATTAGCTCTATTACGCAAAGCAATATGTAAAACTGCTCTATTTTCTGTGAAATTAATCTTCTCTCCATTGAACATAGCATCCCTTGCAGCTTCTATTTCACGTGCCCGAGCCTTTAAATTAATGAAATACGTTTAAATAAATAATTTCTTATTATAATTATGCAATATGATTTGACTAATATTAAAATACATACTAATTCTAATAATAATTGTAATGTTTCTTGAGTAAGACGATTCTTGGAATAATCAAGTAAAATTGGTCCATCCTCAGGAGTAGAAATTTCTAAGCTAATTAATAATAGGAATAATGATAAAATTTTGCTTACATAATGATGTATATATATACATGTAGATATTTTTACAAGAATTGAACTATAATTTTATGAATTCAAATTCCGTTTATACAATATTTTCAGGTAAAATGTATTGCAATTGCTTAATTTATATGTATTAAAATGTTAAAAAAGTCTAAAACAGTAAAAGTTTAAAGAAAAATGTATTGCACTTAGAAGTAAAAGAAACAAATATTTTGAGAAAAATCTAAACTGTAAAAAATAATAAATTTATTATCTTTATTTCATAAACAACAAATATAAGAAAAAGATTATTACAACAACTTAATTTCAGTTGTAAATGAACAACCTTTAAAAATGTCATGTCAAGGTCATACGTCAAGGACTGACGAAAACTTACCTAAAGTTTTCAGAACGTTTAGGATCTTGTTGAAAGAGTTCGTATATCTTAATTTTTGAACTATTAGCGTCAAAATGTTGTTGTAATTTTGTCCAGGCTGCCTCAGCTGTCAATACTGGTTTCGGTTTCATATTTTTAATTTAGAAAAACAGTATTGAAACTCACGAAATTCTAAGATGTGCTCTACGTATGATTCACATGTAGAATATATACGGGATGTGCCACCTATGTTCCTTTCAAGCTGCTTCTCAATCAAATCATCTATCTATTTTATGCTTTAATCACCGTTCTTATGAAAATATCGCAAGTCATAACTTTCAAAAGAATATCGTTATATTACTATGCATTTTTTACTTTTCATTGTTTTAATATAAATATGAATACAATTATTTAATAAATACACAAAAAATTGTACAAAATTCTATTTATACAATACTGATAGTGCATTGAATTA
>NW_017100137.1:778201-779925 GCF_001263275.1 Habropoda laboriosa | reverse complement strand
CAATTTAATATATTATAATTGAAAATATTAATAAATTTAATTTTTAAGTGATTAAATTTTATCATAATGATTACAAAATGTTATGTTTACTTTTCGAAATTTTATATTTTATTAAAAATTGGACAATAATTATGAAGTTTATATTTAAGGGTATATAAATTTTAAACAAGTGGAACGTAAATTGAACCGCAGTATGTATAAGGAACGAAGGAACAATACGGTATATTCCAAGTGTATCAAGTGGTACTATCGAAAACTCTGGAGCTTAAATTTTCACACTGGTTTTCCGAGGAGGATTTCAACGTTTTATGCTTTTATTACACCGTATTAAGTGCAAAGGAAACGTTTCAAATTGTAAAAGAAGTTAAACTCCACTAACCTAGTGGATTGTTTTTAAATCAAAAGCAGAAATGGTAATTGACTTTTGTTTTGACTACATTTAAGTTGTGATAGACATTTGATATTTGTTTATTTGGAATCTAACTTTGATGTTGTAATCAAATATTTTCATTATTTTATTATATATAAGTTGGAAACATTTTTTAACGAATTTATAATTCTTAAATTGATTATGGTCGATTTTAGATTTAATGTATTTTTATACGTATATATATACGCCGTTTTAGTTAAGGAAAAAATGATAAACATTTATTTTTAAAACGTTACAATAAACATTATTACAAAATGAAATTTTTTTAAATTTGTGCGTATTCTTATATGTTCTTTATTATTATCATAACCACAAAATATAACCTATAAGTACTATATGGATTACAAACATATATTAGTTTAAACTAAAATATAAAATTAACAGTTTAAAGATTGAACAGCTATTTTTGTCTTTATGTATTAGAATAGCCAGAATGTAATACATTTGTTTCCTTTTTTTAGTCTCACACAATATTACTTGTTCAACCAGGCAATAGACCTGAAACAAGAACATATTCTGATTATGAAAGTGTTAATGAGTGTATGGAAGGTAAGAATATTTTATTATGATAATTAAAAACTAATTTAACTCTATATATATACACACATTACTTAAATATAAAGATAAGGAACATAATTAAAATGTGTTTCTCCAACATAGGAGTATGCAAAATTTATGAAGAGCATTTAAAAAGGCGAAACCCAAATACACCAACTATAACGTATGATATCAGCCAGTTATTTGATTTTGTTGATCAACTTACAGACTTATCATGTCTTGTTTATCAAAAGTCTACAAATACGTATGCTCCATACAATAAAGATTGGATTAAAGAAAAGATATATGTTTTACTACGCAGAGCTGCAGGACATAGTGAATAACTAATGAATAAAAATAGATATATGCTTTTATGTATAAGACAAATTAACTTTAAGTAAAGATCTATATTACCATTTGTAATAATAAATATATAACCAGAAAAGAAACTACTGTTATATTCCAATTGTGAAACAATATCCTTAACATTATTTTTAAGTATGATGTGGTTTCTTACTTTGCATGTACATTGTAATATGTATATTATATATTATAGTGTAACATATATATAATTGTGCAATACTATTACTGAATGAATGAAAAAAATTCAATATTAGTCTTGACTTTTATAAAATAGATGAATGGAATATTTATATAAGCAAAAGAAAATTGTATGTAACAACTTAATCACTTCTATTTTGTTTAATAAAACGAACTGTTCCAAAATATATTTATATACTAAAAAACCTAATTTCAA
>NW_017100137.1:776719-777355 GCF_001263275.1 Habropoda laboriosa | reverse complement strand
AATAGATATAATACTTAATTGATAATTATTAATGTGTACACTTTAAATTGGAGAAATATTTTACTAAAAAGTTATAAATATGTAAGTATTACGTTGAAAAAGTTGAATTCAAGTTATATGTGATTGGCAATGAAAGTGTTAATATTTAAAATAGAATAATCAATGTTATCTTTGCCTATTACCGACTGAACCGACAATGAGATAAATACACATTAGCGCAAATAACAAGCAGTTTTTTCCACAATATAGGAAAGACTATTGCTAAAATTACATTTTCCATTTTCATTTGTGTATGAATACATTATATGCAAAAGAAAATTAAGTTTTCTCAAGAATGACGTTATCGACTGAATTCTTAAACAAGAATTTAGTTTTGTAAATTTCATTTTAAAACGAATAAACATGTATATCAAAATTGTTAAATTCAATGATAATAACAAACATAGAAAAGATACGAAATTCTTACAAAATACATTAGACTACAATTATTAAATATTAGATTTATGTATATGGATATAAATCCTATACTCAGTTGTTATATGTATCACATAAAAAATGTTACAATAAAAGATATTTTCTATAAATTATTCTTACATGATTGATTCACGTATATAAATTAGTAATGTAAGATTGGGA
>NW_017100137.1:775196-776119 GCF_001263275.1 Habropoda laboriosa | reverse complement strand
GATCTATATGCTATTGCACATAGTAATATAAAACTATGTAAATTGTACATATCGTATACTGTTTTACGCATTGCGTTTATGCATCAGCTGTCTACCATTAAATGCAGCGGTTTTGTCGAGAGATACGGAAACAGAAGTTTCGTTATGTAAGATAACGAGGGGTGAACGAGTGCTTTTGTGAAGGAAGAGTCCCACATCAGTTTTTAGATAAGGTTCAACTACTGCAGAAGACGATTACCAACTAGTTAATCAGGTTTCGACTTTGCATTAAGTTATAAATGAGACTTCGTCACATTTTAACCAACGATAACGTGATTTAAATTGTTATTTACAAACGACAAACGAAAAATTCATAATATTTTCTACTGACAGATGGATGCTGTACTGCAATTTTGTTTTCATCAATGACGAGTGTTTGATAGTGTCTGACGCTGATTTTGAACGTAACCGTCATTTTCTGTACACATCAGGTGTTACGAAACATTAACGCGACATTAGGCATCGTGGATTCTTGTAATCGCACGATTTAAAAATTATTCTGTGATAATTGCATCAGTGACAGGATGTCTGGCACCAAGACTGAAGTTGATCCTTTCAGTGAAACACCCCTGGAGTTCCCAAGTTGCGAAGGTAAAAGTATTAATATTCATCAAAATTGTTTTTACAAATAATTTAAATATTACGTATACATAAATTATGGAAATTTCTAAAACAATCTGTTATTTAAAATATATTTTGTCAATAAGAAGCAATCCGTATAGTCAAAATACACGCAGTATATGCATACATATGTTGAGTCGATACACAAAGTCGATATGCGATAGAATCTATGCGAATTGCATGAAATTACTACAAATAAAATGTCTTATATTCTAATATTTAAATTTATTTAAAATAAATAAATGTTTTTCTATAATTTTATT
>NW_017100137.1:770924-775136 GCF_001263275.1 Habropoda laboriosa | reverse complement strand
TATACATCCTGAAATTTTTTGTACCTTATATACATATATACCATAATCTGATTATTTAACTGCAAAGTGAAATAAAAGCAATAAAATTATAAATAATAAGTGAAAATCATATTAGTTGTATTAAAATTAAAAGTTATGGATTAAATATTTTGTTAAATTTGTATTATTTTAATTTCAAGTTTCAATGTTTAAAGGAGTTACAGAAGTATCAAATGCAGAATCAAATACGAGAGAAGATGTGGAAAATGTAACAAATGAATTAACATATGCAGAACCTTTAACTCCAGAACAAATACGATGGTTCTACAGAGATGGTGTAGATAAAAGATGGGTAGAATTCTGTGGATATGATAGCTTAAGGATTGAAAACGCTTGGCAAAATCATCAAAATTTGCTTAGCAGAAAAGATGATACAACTAATAATTCATCTCCTGTTGAAAAAATTGTAGTGAAGGGAGGAATGTATGATGTGGAACTAGATAAATTGAAATGTGTTTCTATATATTGCCCAGGTACATATGTTTTTAGTTTGAATGTCATTATTTTGTTATTTAAATGATAATGAAAGTTCAAATTATATAGAAAACTAGAGCTCTGTATGAGTAATTTAAATTAATGAAAATTTGCTGTTCATTATTTTGTGTTAATTCTGTCACATACTAAATAAAGTATAAAGTTTATCATTTTATGATTCTTTGACTTGACTTAAGTAGTAACTTTATTTCTTTTGATGCATGTATGATTATGACTGCCATAAAGATTGGTTTGACCTTAAATTTATTGTAGTCAACTCCATTTAACCATGATTAATCTAACCAGAGCACCATAGATTAGATTTTATATACTTTGATATTGTAATATATTTTCAATCTCTACATATTTCTGTTTTCAGAAAACTGTGCATAAAAATAATCTGTACAAATTTCTTTTCAAGTTTTTTGCTTTAAATTGCTGTGTTAATTCAATAATTGCATATTATATGATTTTGTCTAAATAAATATAATTATTAATTTTTATTTATCCAAAGGTGAAGAGTGGGAAATTATGAGAGGTACTTGGTATTATGATGGCAGTTGGTTACCTCTAGAATTAGAACAATCTAAAGTTATAGAAGAAGTTCATCTTAATCTTTTTCAAAAGCAATCTTCTGGCCAATCCACCTCAAAATGTGATACACCTTCTTACACTTATAAAGGTATAAAGTCTCTTTCAATCTTATATATTATTTTCTATTCTAAAATAGTACAAATAAAAATAAAACTGTTATTCTTTTAGTATTACACACAGAACACTTTCCTGAATTTCACGTTGATTGGCATAGTATAAATGATGTGGTATTGTACAGTGAATATAGGCATAGTAAATTAATGCGTAGTGTTACATCAAAGCTGGGTTTTGCCAAAAGTAAGTATTTTAAAAATATATTTATGATCACAATTTATTTATTACTTATATTTCATTATATCTAATGAATGTTATAGCAACAGGCTATCAGTTAAGAAGAGGATATAAAGTTCCCGCTGTAATGGAAGATAAACCTAATGATATTGACCACATAATATTTGTGGTTCATGGAATTGGTCAAAAAAGAGATACTGGAAAAATTATTCGTAATACAACATTGTATGTAGAAAATATAATTAATAATTATTATATAACACATGTAATACATGTGTATTTGTAGCATGTTATAGAACTCTCAAACAATTAATGTGCTATATTTAATAATTAAACAGGTTTAGAGATTGTGTAGACTGGTTGAAACAAAAATATTTTCCCAATTCTAATTATAGAGTAGAATTTTTCCCAGTTGAGTGGCGATCATCATTAAAACTTGATGGAGGTAAGAAGTTATTGTATAATTTACATAACCTCGTTCTGATTTTTGGTTTTATTATATCTAATTAAATGTCTTATATTTTCCATTTTATAAATACTGTTTCAGGTATAGTAGAAGCTATTACACCATTCAGTGTAGTAAGCATACGACACTTATTAAATACATCAGCAATGGATATCCTTTATTATACAAGTCCTCTTTATGGAGGGGAAGTAAGAGCTGGCTTACAGAAGGAGTTAAATAGATTGTATTTTATGTTTGCTAGTCGACATCCCGGTTGGAAAGGAAAAGTTTCAATTTTAGCACATTCTTTAGGATGTGTAATTGTTTATGACATTGTCACAGGTTGGATGGGTCCAGATACAAGACCTCCATCCCCAGAAACACAAGAAGTTTTAAAGCAACGGTTACAATTCCCAGTAAGTGTTACTGTTTACTGTATATTGTTTTGTAATAAAATGTGAAATACTTATCTATAACATTTATATACATACATATACGGTGTGCTGCAGTTAAATTAACAAACTTCACCAGCATGTTTTTAAAGTTATTCTAAACAAAAAATATGATATGAAAAATGGGTCAATTTAGCTTCGTTATCGAGATATGGACCGAAATATTGATACGTTCTAGTTGTTGCGTTAAGAGATTATATTCTTGTCCTGATTGGGATAAGCTGTTCATTTCTGCGGTATTTGTCTTGTAATGATAAGAGTAAAACATTGACCTAGCTAATGGTATTCGTATATATGACAACGATATTAACAGCGTCGCCTATGCCGCTTATTCTTTAATTGTACGACATCAAATGCTGTTCGGTAAAATACCTGCAAATTTTTCATTCAAGAAATGCGCTGGTATGGTGTTTCTGTATGACTTTTATAATAGGTGTAATATCAGTATCAAACGCATTTTCAGTGTAATGTAAAAGAAATAATTAAGCAAATGTTAAGAAACTTTAATCGAACCGTGATGTAGGTAACCTTTTTTTTACTTGTAATAACAATTTGAACACGCTGGCAAAGTTTGTAGGTTTAATCGCGAAACATCCTGCATAATAATAGTTAAATGTTTTCATTTTTCCAGATTGAAAATTTATTTTGCTTGGGTTCTCCACTATCAGTATTCCTCGCATTACGTACGCCTTCTCCATCCAACAAAACAGATGTGATGCCACAAGGTTTATGCAAAAGATTTTACAATATATTTCACTGGTCTGATCCTGTAGCTTATAGAATGGAGCCACTTCTAGAGAGGGGATATAGCAAAATTGAACCTGTTCTTATTCCACCATATGGAGGAGATGATGGTCATCAAACAGAACAATCACCTTCAACAATGAATAATGCTGATCAAAATTTTTCTCCTGCAGGTATATGAAATAATTTTTATTTGTGTTTAGAACAATATGTTTTAGAAACTTTAATTACATTTGTATATATAATCCAAAACATTGTATAACAGAAAATGATGAAAGAGATGAAAATTCGGTAGATATATCTAATCGCACAACAGATAAAGGTTGGAGTCTTTGGGGCTTAGTTCGAGCTGGTTGGAATGTTAAAGAAGGTGTTCCTACACCACTCCAACCAGGTCAAGGTAAAACTATTATATTAACTTTTAATTCATGCAAAGATATTAAAAGTTGTCTCACTAAAAATAATGAAAAATTGTTCTTATATTTATTAGAATTAGCACAACGATTGGATTATGTACTTCGAGCAAGTTTAGGAAGAAATTATTTATACACATTAGCAGCACATACCACATATTGGAGTAACTACGATGTAGCTTACTTTGTGCTAACCAGACTTTTTCCAACATTAGAGACGTGATGTTGGTTTGTACATTTAGAATGGAATTCAATTAGATTCTATTAAAATTTACTAGTCCACTGTAGGCCTTTGAAATTTAATATTGGAAGTAGGCCTACCACCAAAACAATCTGTGATAATGAAAGAAACGATACAATAATGTTATGGATTCTATGTAATCGTTTTATATCGCTCGCATAATTTAAGATTAATGCGGTCGAGTTTCACAAATATAAAGCTTACATGCGTTTTTACGTATTCCATAAGATAATTTGTTTACATGCAATATTACTACAATTACTTTAATCATTGTTTTAATGATTACATCTTTATTTATTAGTAAGTTCTTTATCGTTAAAAAAATTAATTTTATAACCTACATTAAACATAAAAATATAGTTTATGTAAAATGTTTATTTAAATTACTGTAACTGACAAAAACTACGGTGTCGTAAATCTGTTCTCTATTAGACAACTTACATTATTGACAAATTATTATTTATATTTCAATTCAATTACAGGTCAAACTACAAAAATAATATTTGCTTTATGTAGCAA
>NW_017100137.1:769673-770771 GCF_001263275.1 Habropoda laboriosa | reverse complement strand
GGAATTTATTTAATTAAATTCGAATTAATTATATTTATTTATACAAAACTAAAAATTAAGATTGATATGCGTTTCTTTTCTATTGAATGTAACTATGTTTCATTTTAATATAGAAAGTGAAACTCGTCCTATATTTTGAAAGTTTACTTAAAATAAGACAAAAGAAAATTTGATTAACTGTATTGACCAAGATTGATGCGCAAAGCGAACAAAATGATACCAACATTTGTTTGAAATTGTTATCTTTATTCCTTTTATTAAAAAAAGATAATGATTTACAGTTATGTTTTAGTATCTACCATATGATCAAGTTTTCTATCAAAATAAGAGAACATTTTTCATAGTATGTGGTAAACATTGTACTTTATCAATGTTTATTACAGTGTACTTTAGTAATGTTACTATTACATTTTTTATCTTGAATTATGTTGTATATACAAATTTTTATTATAACTAGTCATAGATAGATATTGGAAATTGTAAACGTTATTTTACCAAATTTTATAGAAAATTTAATATCAAATATAGTTTTATTTTTGCATACTATTTTATGCCATTTTGTTTATTTTTAAGCGAAAAAAACTTCGTGAATCATTCAATTTGCCTACAAAATTATATAAATTTAGAATTAAATGTTAATGACATACATATATTGCTATATCTATTTTATTATTAGATGCTAAAAATTTAATGTATGCCCATTATTTTTACAATTTATTTTCTTAATGTATTTAGATTTCATTGACTTACTTTGTCAATGTTACAATCATAAAATTCGTTAAATAATGTTTACATATTATTATGTGTAAATGTGTTCACATTGTAATATTATAAACTTCATCAGTTTTTAGAGAATTTAATAATGGTGCACTTTTTAATGACTGTTATGTAACAATAAATTTTTAAGGAGCTTTGTTTACAACACACAATTTGGTAGCATGACAATAATATCAAAGAATTCAAATGATTAATACCATATCAAATTTTAAGAAATAGAGCACATAATAAGCATGTAGGAAAAAATTTTCAAATTAATAGTGCAAAATATTGTTAAATAACATATGTAAATTGAAATTAAAATATTAATAATAAAGTATA
>NW_017100137.1:766258-769531 GCF_001263275.1 Habropoda laboriosa | reverse complement strand
GTTAATAAACATATTTTTTTAGAATGAAAGATATTTTATTTATCCCTACATGCCTAAATTTTATAATTATGCATGTATGTACACACACAAACTAAATTATATTTTGGTATAAGAAACTTAATTGAATAAAAAAATAAAGATATATTTTATTTCTCAAAAAAATAGATATTTAAATTTTATGTGAAAGGTGTATGTGACTAATTCACTTTGCAATCACTTTTATGTAATTTTTTGAACTTGATCTGATTTTAATGATATACAAAATAAATTTAGAAAATATGAAAATTATAAAGAGATATTTATTTACTTCACGACTTGTAATTATCTTATTGTAAAGAAATCTGTACCATTGTGAATGTAGACTACAAATTATAACTAGATATTAAAATATTACAACAGTATCAGCAAGCATTTTACAATTTTTTCGCATTAAAAAAAAATTTAAGTATTTTATATACATTATTCTAGCTATACTTACTTCTTATTTGTAACTTTACAAATAAAAAAGCAAGTATTGAATAAAAACATATGCTACAATTGAACTATATTTTATAATGTAATAGTAATTATAATTGAATGTCTTTTTTCATTTAGTTTCTCTTCTTTTTAAATTTGAACATAACTTAAATCTGAACTTAATTAGTTAGAAATTTAAAATAACAGTGGATTTTCATGAACGAAATAAATTGATATAGAATCACATGTGTAAATATTAGAATCATTGTATACATGTATATATCTCATATATACAGCGTCCAAACCACGTAGCAATAACATATGTCGCGTTAAAGTTATTCACAATTTGTAATTTAAATTTCGAATTACTTTGTACTTTGAACTTGCAAAAGAGTGTTTATATAATTAATAGACATAGTTAAATAATAAAATCAAATGACTATCAATGGAAACTGTGCTACTTGTTTGCGGGGCAAGGTCCTAATTGCCGGTATATGATGTGGCTTCTGTGACGTGTAATTAACGTTTTATAAATAAAAAAAGAAAGAAATCGTTTTATATTCATGAATTGAAAGACCATATATTTGTCTTTTATTGAGATGATAAAATGCTTACATTGTTCACGCAGTTATTATGTTATTAGCGAATGATAAATGTGGAAGATTTGTACGATATTGTATAGAATTTATACATACTAAAAATTACAGGAAATAACGGTATTCTATTATGTTTATGTAACTTATAGTAGTTATAATTCTTTCCTATATACGAATACATGTGCATATTCATTTCTTATTTAATAAAATAACGATATATAGCTATACTGTATAACACATTAATATACACTGTATTTACAGCATAATGCATAATAATTTAATTGCTGTTGCCATCGGTGTAACCGTTGGTGTTCTAAGTGCGGCTAGTATTTTTATTTATCGTAAAATTTTGGCAAATCAACAGTATAGTTCAACAATTAATGATTTAGATGTTGCCAATAAAAGAATTAATGAATTACATGCAGAATTAGAATCTTTAAGGTAATAATGTTGTTCCATGTAAGATATGTATATAAATATTTACTTAAATTTATATATTTATACATGTATGTATTATACTTATTCTACATTGTATTTTATTTTATTCAAGGTTACAACTCAGGCAACAGAAAAAGAAACGAAGAATTTCACGAAAATTTAATTCTGATAGTACATATACTGTAACAGATAATGATACAGATGTTGATGTTTTTTTAACAGACACTGATATAGGAGATGATGAGTTTTATGATTGCTCCGATGGTGAAAGTGTTGTTAGTGAAAATGACATAAGGTTGGTACAGAAATATAAACACATAGAATGTAAGTATGTTAACCTTATATAAATGCCACATACGAAGATTTGTAATTTATTCTAGTAAAAGTGTGAATCCACTTCCTGAAGAAACATCTTAAGAATATTCCAATTGTATTATTTAATTCATGATTTAAGCATGATTACTTATACTAATTTGGAAAATTAGAGTTTGATCATTTTGACAAGTAAAGTTATTTTAAAAATGTAAAAGGAAGAGATTATATGTTCAGTAATATAGGATCTCAGAGGAACTAAACCAACTGGATATAATACTGAAGGAGATTGATGAACAAGTAAACGAACAATTTGATGTCAGGACTTACAATAAACTACAAATATTGCTAAAATCTTACCAAGACAATATAGAGGTAGTATGGAGATTCGCAAGAGCTTGTTATGATCATGCAGAAGCAGAGACTGATCAAAATGTTAGAAGAATGATAATTCTTGAAGGTATGCATAACATATGAATTTACATATAATATAGCATAATATAATAAGAATAAATAATTTTTTAATAGGAATCAAACATTGTGAAAGAGTTATAGAAAGCAGAAATCCTGATTTGTTTAAATGGTATGCTATTCTCATAGGATTAAATGGCGATTATTTATCAACAACAGAAAAAATAAAGAATGGTGTTGTTTTTAAAAATTACATAACAAAGGCTTTAGAAATGCAGCCAGATGATTTTGAATTGCATTACCTATTAGGAAGATTTAAATATGAAATAGCCAATTTAAGTTGGATTGAGAAAAAGGTTTGATTTTTAATACAATATATTAAACAACATTAATACAAAGAAGAAAGTATATTTTTAAATTTTTCTTAAATTTTTATAGGTAGCAATAACATTATTTTCTGATTTTCCAAATGTCTCACATGAAGAAGCACTCAATTGTTTTGAAACAGCAGCAAGGCTTGGAAATAAAACCCCACATACTCAGTTGTATATTAGCAAATGTTATATTGCTTTAAAGAAATATTCACAAGCAACTGATTTTTTAAAAGAAGTTTTAGAGAAACCAATATTAACAGATGAAGATGAAAAAGTGCACACAGAAGCGAGTAAACTTTTAAACAAGTATTCAAAATATTCTTCATAGTAAAAAATAATGTATTGAAACATCTGATTCGTATTTAATAGTTATGCTATTTCCACTATATATAGAAAAAAAGAAACAGTTATCTTAGAGCTTAACATAAACACTAAAAAACGTCTTATTCGCTATAGCAGGTATTGTAAACTTTTGATTTTAATTAAAATTTGATCAAAAAATGTAATTTGTAAAGATCTGGATAAAAAAATGCGCATTAGTGGTGCAGGTTTTATAAATGATTCAAATTATATACTTCGTACAATTTAGCAAATAATATATACATATAACCAAACCCAGTAGAATTTATGGAATTTATTATTATTGATATTCATTGTATACATATTCTAAACAATACTTATAGTAT
>NW_017100137.1:765422-766000 GCF_001263275.1 Habropoda laboriosa | reverse complement strand
AATATCATAAGTTACAACCATATCATACAGGATAGTAGTGAAGAATTAGTAAAAATAAATAACAAATGTTCTGTAATACAATATATTTATTTACATTTTTCTCACAAAATTTTTAATTTTACTTCATTGTTATAAGGTTTTAAGTGTAACTGTGGGAAAAGTTAAACCTTTATAGCAATTATGAACATTTCCCTTGTTTTAGTAGATCAATAATGGTCCAACACAGCATCCCAGAACTCAGTAGACACTGGGTGGAGAATGGGGTGAAAGGGGTGAAGTACAGAGAAGCCCCTCTAGTAAGATAGAAGGGAAGCCAGAGAAAACATTTCAGAAAGAGTAGTTAACATTGAATGCTTGAAAATAGTGGTTCAATCAGAACATACACATGACAAAGTGAGTTTTATTATACAAAATATAATTCTAATTCAATTTAATTTGTGTCAATATTAAGAAAAATGTATGTTTTGTTCCTGTTTTTTTTTAAATGTAAATTATTATTTGCAAATATAAGTTCAATTTTTTCTTGGTAAATTTCAAAATATATTAACAAAAAGCTTTCATCTTTTATATTATTTGTT
>NW_017100137.1:763201-765382 GCF_001263275.1 Habropoda laboriosa | reverse complement strand
ATAAAAGATTTTTTAAAGGTATGTATTCCAAACAAATGCATTTTATAATAACAAATATATTTAAATTTTATACATGTATTTGTATATAATAAATGTGAACAAGTATTTCATTATATTTTTTCTTGAATATTTAAGACACAATTTAAGATGCGTGGACTTTTACGTGGTACTTTATACTGTGCATTATGGTATGGCAGCATAGTGGCTGGTTTTTTATTTATTGCTTGCCCTATGTTACCACTGTTATTCTTTAGTCCTCCAAAGTTTCGAAAATGCGGTGATCTTTTACTTTCTTGTTGGGAACTTTATTCCGCAGTAAGCAAAATAAATTTTCTCGTTTTTTTGTTACAAAGTTTACAATTTTCTTCTATTTAAGTAATATAATTCTGGTACAAATAAATTAACAATATTTACATGTTTTAGGCTCTTTTAAAAGTATTTGGTGTAAAAATTTTTGTATCAGGAGATCATATATCTCCAAATGAATCTGCTGTTCTTGTAATGAATCATAGAACACGAGTAGATTGGAATTTTTTATGGGCTGCTATGTATCAGGCATGTTTACCCAATGTAGCAACTCATAGATTAAAATTTGTTTTAAAGGATCCTATACGACATATTCCTGGACCAGGTAATATGATAATATCAGTAAAAGAAACTTTAGAGTATATCAAAAATATGAGTTACTTTAATTGTATAAATGGCATGTAACTCCAAAAAATGTTTTTTTTATAAAATTTTGAAGTAAAAGTTATTGAAAAATTAATTACTTCAAAAGCATTTGACATTCAGCCAAGTGTTATATGGAAATATTATAAAAATTAAATTTTCTAACATAAAAAACCACTCATTTTATGAAATAATGTTGAGTATTTCAAAAAATTATTGTATAACAGGGTGGATAATGCAAATGAATGGTTTCCTTTATATAACTCGTCGCTGGGAAGAAGATCAAAGCCGATTGTCACGAACGCTAGATTATTTAGTAGCTCTTGATAGGCGTTCTCAATTACTTATATTTCCTGAGGGTACTGATCTGACAAAAAGTAGCAAGGAAAAATCAGACAAATATGCCTCAAAGCATGTTCTACCACAGTATTCTTTTACTCTTCATCCAAAGACAACAGGTTTTAGTTATTTAGTTCGGCATCTTCAACAAGCAAGTTATCTCGATGCTGTTTATGACTTAACGATTGCTTATCCTGATTATATTCCACAATCTGAGTTAGATTTATTCAAAGGGAAATTACCGAATGAAGTACATTTCCACATTAAGCGAATACCATCGTCGGATATGCCTAAACACGATTTGACATTAAGACGGTGGTTAGAAGAAAGATGGTTTAACAAAGAAGAAGTCTTAAAACAATTTTATCAGAAAAAAACTTTCTCTACTGAAGTTTGGCCATTGACAAGACTGTGTCCTTTACAAATTGCATTTGGTTTTTGGAGCATTTTAACAGGTGAAATTTTATTATACTTATTTTCATTGGTTTTTAGAAATACTTCTGTCAAAAATGTTTATTTCTTTTTTATTTCAGGTGCTGCAGCGCTTTTACTTATTATTTCACCATTATTCCAATTATGGGCATTGATACATTCAATGTTTTTCGTTGCTCTATCATTTTTCACTACTGGTTTCAATCAACTTGAAATGGGATGGTATTGGCGTTGGAAAACGCATTTTCTTAAAAGAAAATGTAGTTAATAATATTTAACACGTTGTTGTTTAATATAAGTAGATTCCAGTATTACATTGTAGTACTTATTAATTTCTATAACACTATTATAAATATACTTGAAATTTATAAAATGTCTAATCATTTTATGTATTTGAAGTATATTGAAACTAATTTAATTTTTGAAAATTAGTAGGAATTTCTAATTTTAACGACTACACATACTAAAAATTTTAAGTGATATAATGACAATTTGGATCAGAATATAGTATATGTGGGAACACTTACTTACAAATAATATATAAATGTGACAGAACAACTTTAAATGAATTAATGTAAAACAAAATAACTTCAATATTGACTGAAAACCATTCTGTGACATTAATGATTCTAGTCTAAAATTAAAAATCAAAAATATTATAGTGTACAAAATGGAAAAAATGATGGAACTGTGAAAGTTATAATGAATTTATTTTAATGCTGTAAAAAAATTAACCCTCTA
>NW_017100137.1:762834-763116 GCF_001263275.1 Habropoda laboriosa | reverse complement strand
AACCAACTATCTTTGTGTTATGTTATTATATGATACTTTTTAATAACATATATTTATTATATTTCATGACTGTATTTATATTTTGTGCATTACATTGTAAGCTATAGAGGGTTAAATTTACATATTAAAAAAGAAATATTTTGCTATCTTAGATATTATGGGATAATATCTTCTTACTATATTCACTATTAGTATTTATATAATGTAGTTTCAAATTACAGAGACATTTTTTCAGATCAGATAGAAAATAAATAAATAATGATAATATTTTGTTTTCATTTC
>NW_017100137.1:761081-762604 GCF_001263275.1 Habropoda laboriosa | reverse complement strand
ATGAAATATGTATAAAAATAGTCAGTTTATAAATATTAAATATTATCGCTAAAGACTATAAATATAATATTGATTTAACAGAACTAGTTTGATGTTAGAAAAATAGTTTTAAATTAAATACATTCCAGCTATAACCTTTATATTTTTAAAATCATATTATACAAATTCCTTCAAGAGTTTCATCGTTCATATTGTAATAATACTCTTATTGAATGCAATTTGTACTGTAATGAATTTTGGAAAAAGAATTTTTAATTTCTTTTTTGTCAATAATATGTAACGTAATTTAAAAAATGTGTAATAGAAAGTGATATCTAATTTTTAAAGGTACGTGTAGTTTCGCAATAATTAATGAATTTCAAATGAAATTAGAATCATTAAGTGTTATAATTTTATAAAAGTGTTTAATCTATCTATAAATATACAACGATACAATCAGTATTATATTAAAATAATGCAGTAGGTATGTACATTTTAATTGAAATGTTGTTAGAACTTGTTTTGAATTTTTCTTAAAAACTATAATTAAATCAACCTAGCTAACAATGGACACAGTGCCTCATTATCTCATATTTCGAAGTACAAATGTACATATATGTCTTAATAAAATTACTGATATTACAAATTTTTCAAGAAGCTTAAAATTCAAACAAAGTAAAGTATGAGATAGTTATGCACTTAAAATTTCTCAAAAAAATATGTATAATTTAAATATATTTTATTTCTTTTATTGAATGAATTAATATTTTAAATACCAATCTTGTAACTTTCAATCTTATTCTAACAAGACTTTAATGTTAAATTAATGAATGTAAGTGTATAAATGAAATGTGTAGAGAGTAAATTTTAAGTATTTGATTTTGTAACAGTAGTTGAAGTTCTATTTTTCTATAGCTATAGAAATGTTATAACATAAGTAAAAGTGAATTCACGTGCCAAAGAAATATGTGTATTAGTGTACTTTTATGAATGTTATTCAAAAAGGGGTAGAGGAGTATAAGAATTTTAAAGACTTGTCTAAAATTTTTTATTTTCCAGTTCCATGAACATTAATATAAAAATTTTACTTATTTCAGTTTCTAAATCAATGAAAAAGCAAATACATTAATGTCAATTGTTTAGAAGCATTGAATAATTTATTCATAAAATATCACACTTCATTTTTCTTGTGTGATAAAGTACACTGTCACTTATTCATTTTTAATATATTTCATATTATTTATAAATAAAATATATTCAAATATTTCTGTTACTTACACATAAAAATGTATACCCAGATTTCAATGTCTTTGCAAGAAAATAGACTAAATATTATAAAAAAATCAAAGTAATGTCCTTGTCTCTATATATTTCATGCTGTGACAAGTGTGAAGTTTTATTATTGCATATATGTGCATGAAACTAGGATAGTGTCATAAAAATAAACTAAATATGAATATAATAGATACAGGTAAATTTATATTATCATACATGAAATTTTTTTCTAGTTGTTTGTAAATTTGTAATTAAAAGTGTGAGTAATA
>NW_017100137.1:758490-760885 GCF_001263275.1 Habropoda laboriosa | reverse complement strand
AGGACCATTATAACAAATTAAAAACTAACATTTATTTGAAAAAATTTGTATCTTTATTTGTTTCATTAGTGAAATCATTACTAATTTATTAAATATTTTACATATTTTTTCCGTAAAATGGGTTAATTGGACTTGGTATAGGACTTGCTTTTAGTACACCTGCTAATGGTTTCTTATTTGCATCAAAAGGTATAGCTGGGCTTTTTCGAATTTGTAAAATATATTCAGATGTATGTTGAGCGGTATTACGTTGAAGAGCAATTTTCACACGTTTTTTAAGATTTGTATCAATACTTTTCTTATGCTGTCGTTTTGAACTTATTGTTGTCTTCTATAACAAAAATATGTCAACTAATATAATAACAACTTTAAATAAGTTATACAATATATCAATTTACAAAATGAAAAACAGTAAATGTGAAAACTTAACTACTACATTAAAATATATTCTTATCAAATAATAAAAATACAAAAATTACGTATTATGCAATTCGAACAGATATCAAAGAACTTACATTTTTTTCATTCTCTAATTTTTTTAGGACATGTTTCAACCATATGTTTTCATTTTTTTGAGCATGGTCATTTGTAACAGATTTCTCAACCGTTTTTGTATGTAACTCTGTACTATTAATATTTAATGGTGAGGGTGTAGATGCATTTATGCTATCAGAAACATCCCATTTGTCAGTAATTTTTAATTTTGTTGGTTTTTTTCTTTTAATTGGTGTAGCATTTAACATTTTTGCAGTTGTAATTTTATTTCTTTTCAATTTTGTCTTTTCAGATTCATTAGTACTCTTAATTAAAAGCGATAAATCCTTTTTCAATTTGCAAGTACTATTTTTTACATCTGTTTCATAATTATTCTGAACCTCCTCCTTTGCTCTGCATTTTTTTTTCTTCAAATTGAAATTGTTTTTATCCGATATTTCCAATTTTGTGTTTAATAACATATCAGTAATATCTGCTTTACTCTTCATTTTTTTTTTCTTTTTTGCGATTTCACTTTCATCCATTTCTATAGTGTCATTTTCAGTACTACTTTCATTATCAATATTTTCTAATCCATTTTCATTAAATGTATCATTTTCATCTTGTGTTAGTTGTTCATTTTTTTTCCTTTTGCGTCTTTTTTTTGATACATCAGAATATAATTCTTTTTCAAATTCTAGAAGACGCTTTGTAGCTAGCTTTGTATCTGTATCTTTTTTTAGTATTTTCGGAACATTTATGCTTTTAATACCAAGTGGCATGTTACCTTCAGATAGTTCTGTAAATCTACAAAGACATTATGATAAAAAATGTTGCTTTTTATTATTTTTCTAATTTCGAAAACTTCGAAAAAAAAAGCAAACTAATAAAAAATATATTATAATCATCTTAAAGGCCTCTTTGAACCATATTATGCGATATAAAATAATACAGTTTTTAATTGAAAAATACTTACTCGTTAATGAGACGACGTACTTGACTGCGTGATGCTGATGTAGAAGAAGGATGAAATTTATATTGAGCTAACAATGTGGCTATTGCTTTGGCATCAAAAGGTATTTGCGGTAATTCCACATCTACTCTACCAGCTCTTGGATCTAGTGGTTTCTCTGTATCACATTTTATTTGACTTGAAAGATGTTTTTCTTCTTCCCCAATATCATTGTTTTCTATTTCTTCATCAGAAATTTCGATTTTTTTCATAGCATCAATGGAACCAGTAGGAAAACCAGCCTGTATAATAAATGCAAAAATATATATTACTGTGGACAAGAGTTATGTAAAAATTATTTCTTATACATTTATTTTATTTACATTTATAAAATTATTTGTAATATCTCAGAGATTTTAAAATAATAAAAATTTGAATACCCACATCCTTCCAAGCTTTAAATTTTTCCTTATATTCCATACCAACATCTGACTGAAAGATTAAATAGCTGAAGATATATTGTCTAACATGTCCAAGTTGTCTTACATTATCCATAGGTATAAAGTATTCAATAAAGGGTTTAACAAATTCTGTGACCACACCTTCTGGTATGTTTCCATTACTGACCTACAAAATTTAATTTGTTGAAACTGCATACTGTTAAATATTAAAAGTGAATAAATAATTAACATACTATAACATTTAAATATTCTTATAAAAACCGATTGCACAAATGATGTACCTTTGAAAGTTCTTCTAAAAATATTTCTGTTATATGCATGCTAAAACCAAGACATATTTTTGGATCTATAAATAGCTTTTCAAGTACTTTAGAAATACCTTTTATCCATTCAATATCCCACACTTTTTTCTTACACTTTTCAAAAGTTTGTCGAATTATTCTTCTAACTAGCTGTAAACAAATATTTAAAAATAAAAGAAATATTAGATATAATATATATATATCCT
>NW_017100137.1:757639-758225 GCF_001263275.1 Habropoda laboriosa | reverse complement strand
TCTTACAAAAAGAACTTTGTCCACGGACTGTCAACCATTTCTTTAAATTTTTTAGTACTCTATTTCGAGTTATTTTATTGTTACTTGATAATAATCGAGCAAATTTAATTTCTTGAGCAATAACAAATGCTTTTTTGTCTTTTTCATTAACTGAAGTTACTTGCTTTTGCTGTTCTTTGTTTTTTAACGTTTGTTGCGTTGATTTCTGCAACGGTGCACGTGTACGTTTCCGTACATTTTTAACCGCCATTCGTAAGTATAATAAATACTTCTTAATTATAGAATTCTTTTCAATATTTTAGTTTAAAACTGTTCATTTAAAATTCATACTTTTTTTTAATGTATATATGTGTACATACTATGTCATAAATTTCAAGCTTGAATTTCTGATCTTTTCATGAACAACGTGAAATCGTCGTAAGCTAGAACTTAATTCCATTTTTGAATATCATGAAGTCCGTTCTGATCCATTTCAGTTCTACCAATAGTTGTGTCGTTAAAATACTATACTATATATTTCATAGATATTTTAATTTAATTGAAAAATGCTTAACTTATTTATTTATAAGAAAAAAGTTACAAATAA
>NW_017100137.1:755917-757319 GCF_001263275.1 Habropoda laboriosa | reverse complement strand
ATTCAATGTAAATTAAATTACTTAAATATATTTTTTAGATGTCAAGATATCCTTCAGATTGCAAAGTCTATGTAGGAGACTTAGGAAGTGGTGCAACAAAACAAGAATTAGAAGATGCTTTCTCTTATTATGGGTCACTAAGGAATGTATGGGTGGCTAGAAATCCACCTGGATTTGCTTTTGTGGAATTTGAAGATGCCAGAGATGCAGAAGATGCAATAAGAGGGCTTGATGGAAGAACTATATGTGGAAGACGAGCTCGTGTGGAACCATCCAATGGAAGAAGATTAAGAGATAGGAATTATTTCAGAAGAGGTGTAGGAAGACTATTTCATCCCGAAGATAGGTGTTATGAATGTGGCGAAAGAGGTCACTATGCTAGAAATTGCCAACGACACAGAAATACTCGTAAGAAAAGGTAAGTATAAAATATATTTGTTTTATATAAATTCTATGGCATGCAAAAAAATATTAGACAAGTAAGCAAGAAATATATGATACATATTACATAATCTGATTTAACAAATATGCTTAAATGTACAATGAAATTAACATATAATTATAAATTTATTGTAAGGTTTAAATTTGAATATACTCTAAGCAGGATATTCTATAGCATAAATATTTAGTAAGTTATTTCTTAATACATCAATTAATGGAAATTAATTTTTTAAATTGAATATATGAAACAAATCAAATACGTCATACAGAACAATATTTTATGATAAGAAGACCTTATATACTAAACCAAAGTGGTTTCAATGTCAAGAATGATACCGATGTAATACTGACATTTTTATAGGAGACCCAGCTGAACAGGTATACACATGAGAAATGTGTTGCTACTGAGATTCTCGTGAGATTCGCCTTGGGTTCACTTTGTGATACTACGTAGTTACAGCATAGAGTACCCACGTACCTCGGGTTTCTTTCTGCATTCTACAAGCAAAAGAGGGAAACAAGGCCGATGGAGTGGCTAGTTCTGCACACTACAATACTTCTAACGACCACTGAGATCACCTTAAACTGAAAGTTTTTGCACATCAGCGCTACTGGTACCCCTGATATACTTCACTCGTCTTACTATTTCTGCCAAATTATCATAATAGATCTAATGGTCACTGAAAAGTAAACTTCGAGTCATCTCATCTAGCCACTCTTCGTCCACACATCTGACATTTGTGCAATTTCATCTGTATAAGTACTCATCTGTTCTCTCCTTCTTGGCATTACTATTGCGTACTCTACAACTGTCTGCTACAAACAGCTGTGAAAGATGGTACATAACTAGAATAATTATATATTGGAACAAAATAAACGTAATTGGTTTTTATAAAGTTAGTATAGTATTATATTCATAATACTTAGGAGTTTTAACTAATTTTATTAATATATTAAATAA
>NW_017100137.1:739982-755836 GCF_001263275.1 Habropoda laboriosa | reverse complement strand
GAAAATGGAAATTAATTTTTCTAATAATTACCATATGTATTGCATTAATATTTTTATAATTCTTATTTTTATGTGAATATGCAATAAATTATTATAGTTTTCCTGGGTACTTGTCACAATTTTTGCAAGCCCAATTATGCTACAAACTTTTTGGTATATTACATATATTGTTTTATGTTGTATTTATAAAAAAAATTAAGAAGTAAGATATTCCATATAATATAATTTGTATACATCAACGTAATCTTAAAATAAAGTAGTAGCAATAAAACTTGAAATTGTAGGCAATTTCAATAGAATTACGATTTTAATGGAACATTCATTTTAGATCCCACTCCAGGTCTTATTCACGGTCAAAATCGCAATCAAGATCACGGTCTCGCTCACGTTCAAGATCAAGATCAAGAAGCAAGCATTCACGATCTTCGTCCCGTAGCCGCTCTAACAGTAGAAGTGACTACACTAAAGAAAAACTTCGTAATAAACGGCGATCTGATTCTAGAGATCATAGTCCGCGCAGGAGCAAATCTAAATCTGTGTCTAGATCTCGCAGCAAATAAAGTGATATATATTCTTTATTTGATAGGTGTATGAAAATCATTTTTATGTTGGTAACATTTTGTTCTATCAATTAAGCTGTTTGAAGACTAATTTTTTTTTTTAATCCTCTGAAATACATACATATTTAAAGAATATCACTTATGTATCCATGTTACTGTTAGCAATTACTACTTAAAGTAATTAGGAAGTTAATATACATCTCAAATACTTACAAAGCACCAAGTTGATTTTTATTTAACAAATTTTTTGTACAATAATAGCAGTATATTGTTTTATTAGTACTGGAACTTTTAATTCCATTCTTTTTCAAACTTCAAATTAAAAATATGCACCTATATGTTCATGTATATTTAATAAAATGACCAAACTAAAATTATTAATTACTTACTTAATATATTTTATACATATGTCTAACAGATTAATATTTCTTACATTGCAAGTACTTGATGTTTAGTTTAAGAACTATTCTTTGGAGAACTAATGAATAGTATTGTATAAATCAATCAAATTTTATTATATGATACTTGATAGTTCTCCTTAATATCATTTAATTTCCTTAAATATTTTTTTAAAATACTGTTTTGAAAACACAAAGAGTTCCTGCTGTAACATCAAATTTAATTCTTTATTTACATTATGTATTGCATGGTACAAATTTTTTATAATTCATACTCAATTATAATCGAATAAATACACCATATATTTAGTGTAATTTAAACTGCAATGATTATCATAAAAATATTTACAAGATTTTAATTATTAAAATTATTATTCCTTATGATAATAATAATGTACATTTTTTAATTTATCAGTTCCAAATGAAGCCAATACTATTTTTATGTGGTCTGTATAATAAAACTGTATGTTGCTTACGCAAGAGATGCTTGCGTTCCTAAAGCTGCATCTAAACTATGTAATAAAACAGTGTTATAAAACAAATTGTTTTATAACCTTGCTATACATGTTTTTATAATTTGTTGCAAGATTATACCTTTTGGTATTGTAGTAACAGGACTGTAACAAGTTTGTAAAACACTTCGCATCTCGTTATTAATAATGACGTCAAACGGTAGATAGTAAATGTTTTATAACCACATTACACTGGTTTGGGCCAACTAGCAATATGTCATGTAACAATATTTTATGACTTTCTTTGAACTTTGTCAACACTTGATGGATAACATATAACTTGCTATACGACACGAAATATGTTATTTAACATAATGTTATATAACATTTTTCTTTCTCCTTTTCTAACAAGTTTTATAAGTTTGCCATATAATATGTTGTTATATAGTGTAGACGCAGCTTAAGAACCGACACCTATGCCTTACGATGGGGCAACGAACAGAAGGGCAAAGAGAAGGTTTAAGAAGTGGGATAAAGAATTATAGCTATGGGATTGATGACGAAAAAGAAGAATATGTAGCTATGTATGCAATTCTCTGTTTGCATGATCGTTTAACGACAGTTTGAAGACTCTCAATTTATACAAAATACTTTTTGAATATATTATCACATGTGAAATATTAACTTAATCGAAAAAAAAATTTTGCCCAGATTTTGATTCAATATAATAAATGTATAACATATGCTGCTGTAAACACATTTATAGGCAATGAATAAAACATAGGAAAAAATGTTTTTAAAAAATTATTTTTTTCAACGTAATCTTATTTTTCCTCATGATTGAAATGAACTAATTACAGGACATGGACAGGAAATGAACTAAAAATAAGACATTTTTTGGTAAATACCAAATGTATTATTCTAATGATGTAAAATTAATAATTGATTGTAATATAATATAAAATTTAGTAAAAACTTGTTAGTAAACGTAAGGATTTTTGTTATAAGTTTTTATTAATAAGTAACATTAATTATCGAATATTGTACTTAAAATCAGAAAAAATGGGTTAACAGTGACATTTGTAATTTTAAATTTGTCCCCATCGGTGAAATTAACTCATTTGATTTTTAGTCACGTATCTGATTTGTTGATCATTCTACGTACGTTGAATTACTATTTTCACACAAGCATGCATTTTATATCCGTAAATGTTCTAAAAAGAAGACATTACACTGCATAGTTAAAAATATACAATTACCAAGGTTATTCCAAAGAATAGCTTCGAAAGATGTTTAGAAATATTGAACAAAATAAATTAACTTTAGATGAAGTGTATTTCCTAAATACCAAGAAATGAAAAAATTAAGTACTATGTATTTTATTTTGTCCCCAATTTTTTCAGAAGGTTTCATAATTATTAAAGTATAAAGGAAAGTAAAGGAGAAGGTAAAAAATTCCCTAAATAATAATATAATTTAAAATATAGCGTAAGAGAAAGTTATTTTGAGGACTGAAGATACATAGATTGTAACAATATACTAAAAAAAAAGGAAAAAAAACATACGGAACTCGTATCACTTAAATTTGACTGCTTCAAACACATAAAGCAGTTAAAACGAAGGAGAAACATCTAATCCAATTTCTAGGGTATCAGATCTACAATAAATTCCTCAGATGCACTACAGGAGGGTTTTAAGAAGTGGGGTAAAGAGCAAGGGTGGGGAAGTGAAGAAAAAGGAGAGGGGAAACAGAGAGATCCGTAGCGACGCACAGTAAGCAAGCTCATTTAGTTTTCAGTCACGTATTTGTGATTCGTCGGTCCGTTTTATGAGTCGTTTCTACACTCGTACTCACGCACAGACATTTATAATACGTATTCACCGACATCTTTTGATCGTATGACTGACAATTGTACCGTATCGAGAAAGTAATGAACAAGCAGGTGTATTAGAAAAGAAAACGAAAAAAGGAAGGAAAATAGCAATGACTTCAGTAAAGTAGATCACGGTGTGAGACTATTCTCCTGTTGAAAGGCGTCGAGCCAATTACCAGAGAATCAGGTTCAATTAAAAGGCGAGCAACAATCGTCACAATGACTGCTGCTTATACGAACGATCCCATAACACAGGAACAGAACGTAGAGAAGAAGACGGGCGCGATAGTCAATAAAACACTGCACAACAAGAAAGAGCAAACGACGCGTGAAGAAAGCACTGAATTTACTTCTGCGGAAATGATGAAGCATGCAACAGGTGGTCAAGATCAAGAGGAAATCCCTGCTAATCAGGAGAAACTACCGCTTTATATATCGGTTAATATACCAGAATTGCTTGAGCAAAAAGATGAAGACGCTATGGAATGTAAAAAATCCACCGAAGACGGTGAACTTTCAGAAAAAGATGAAAATACTTCGATTATCAGTGGGGATAATCAAGATGCAATTATCGACACGGACGAGGCTAAAAACGAAGTGTTAAAAGATTGTGATTTGAGTGCATTAAATTCGGCTTCAAATTCGATTGTATCGACAAGACTCGATACATTTCTCACTGAGTGTGATTCTCAAGATGCAATGTCGGGAACACGTGGAACCGATTCCTCTTTGAAGGACAATTTCAAGTTGCAAGAACTGCAGAACTCTATCGACAGTATCGCTACGGAAACAAGCAACTTTTCGAACATTTTCGAGGCTTATAACGGATCATTGGAGGGTATAGTTTTTCAACAAGATATTGAGGAAATATATAATCCAGAGAGCGAACTGACTTTTCATGAGGCTGTACGTGCAGGGGACGCCAAGAGCGTTGCAGCACTTCTTGCAAGTGACTCTGTACAAAACCTGGACGAACCGGATTGGAATGTTTCAGGTGATCCACCCCTGCTAGTGGCCGCTACAAATCATTGTTTGCCTGTCCTCAGGTAAGAAATTTCTCTAGTAAATTGTGGGTTCCTACTATCTGTTATGTAGAATTTCATGTCAATTTTCAAACGTATGATTATACGCTTTCAAATTTGAACGATCTTTCTCTCTTAGTATATTTTTTTTAAACCAAATTACTCTGCAAACAAAGATATGTGTATAGCAACAGTACAGCCGCGAGGTAAATTCTTGAAGCATTATCTGTGATATGAGTAATACGAACAAAAAGTTTTCATATATTCTATTTTAAAGATTTTATCCAGAGTTAGAATTTAAACTATATAAAGAAAGAAATATAATTTAAAAATTTCGAAAATATAATAATTATCTTTAGATCATTATTTCTTTTATTTAAAAGACTTTTGTTACAAATTTATGTTAAATTAAATTTTGATCGTGAAACATATTTTACTTCATATTAATTGTAAAATAATATGTAATATACAATTATACGAGTTCTAAAATTAATATTAATACCAAGTTTTAAAACTGTATATAGTATATATATGTACTTCTTTTCACGTAGGAAAAAAAGGTTCAAATATTTTGTAACATAAACACACCGATCTAATTTTATCGATTTTACTGAATTCTAAATTTGTCCACACAATTTTAGTGGGGAAGTTGCTGACGTCGTAAGAAATATCCAAACATCGGAATTATTGCAGACGAAGTATTCGTGAATCATTCTTAACGAATTTTACCGTCGAACATGCTAAATATTCGTGAAATCATTCTTGCTTATAAGGTTCTCTCTTGTACCTTTCTTACCATACTGTTACCAGATGTTCAAAGCGGCGCTGTTCTCGAAAGCATTTTACGATCTTCTTTCACGAATAAATACATGTAGAAAAATAATCTTGCGCGTGAAACGTAATAACATTACACTTATTCTGTATTAAATTGTTTTTTTAGTAATACTAAAATATTATTACCCTATACTAACAAAATTTCAATTTTTAAATCATCTTTATTATTATATTTATATAAAATTGAAAAATCATTCGAATAAAATTTTTTGTAACAAATGTGTCGGTAAAAATTTTGGAATTTAGTAGGAAAATAATATCGTTAGAAGATAAAAATGCATATCATCATTTTTGTAGTTTGCTACTTTCGAACGGATGCGATCCAGCTGTGCGCTCCCCTCGTGGTGAAACGGCATTACACAGAGTGATTTTAAATGGAGGGCCAGGAAACGTATTGCAATTCGTAGGAGAACTCCTGAAACATGGTTGTCCTTCGGGCGTAAAAGAAGCTGGCGGTGGATTGACTGCGCTGCACATATTAACCCGGCAGCTAGCTCACGCCCAAGGATCGAAAAATTTGTATCATAATTTCGAGGCAGCTTTGAAAACGCTCGATTTATTAGCACGCGCTGGTCCTGTTAATGCGAAGGATCATCAAGGCCGCAGCGCACTTCATATTTTAGCTTCTTCTACTATCTTCGGTACAACTTTATACGCATTTGTATTAAAAGTTTAATCTTGAAGTATTATTTTATTTCATTATTGATATTAACAAATAAATAATTTTTTTTAATAACTTTTATATATATATATTCAATATTTAATTAAAAATATATGTACGAATATAATAATGTTGGACAATCGATTATTCTGAAACATCCTTATTTTCTGCAATATATTCAATAAAAATACATGATTTTACAGATAACAACCACCGAACTGAAATTGAATCATTGATCGAGACTTTGTTGGCTGCGGGTGCGGATCCATCCCTGAAGAATGATCGAGGAGAAACTCCTTTGCACGAGTGCCTCGAGTGCGGTGCTTTAAACACCGCGTTTTTACTCATATCACACACACCAACTGGTATAATGTCACGTTATGGTGAAACTCCGTTGCACATTGCCTCTAGAAAAAACTATGCCGACATGGTAGCGAAACTGCTGGAACATGGGGAAGATCCTAGTGTACAAGACGCCGGTGGCAATACACCATTGCATCTAGCTTCTGCGAGAGGCTTTCATCAAACCGTTTCTTTGTTGGTTACATCGCCCCTTGCGCAATTAGAGAAATTAAACACCGAAGGGTTGACTGCTCTCCAAGTAGCCGCGGAAAGTGGCTTTGTTAATGCAGTAAGACTGTTGCTAAAAGCGGGCGCGGATCCAAGTCAAACAGTCCACTATTGCACGACGATTCTTCATCGCCACCCTGATATTTCCGTTTTAATAGATCACGAATTGAGTAGACGTCGTCAACTCGCTGCCTGATTATCTCTTGTATCTCTTTTGTCTATAGGTTGCCGATTTAATAGTAAATCCAATCAAGTTTTTGTTTCATTATAATTGAAATGTAATTTGTAATAGAATTTTGGATTTCGTCAACATTATCGAATAGTCAATTATTTTGTTGGTAGTATTAGTGTTATTTTTTTTTATATTGGACCGTATGAAACAAATAGTAGACATTTCAAAGTTATGAACAAAATTTCTATTTTAATAAGTAAGAAAAGAAGAAAAAATTATAATCGTATTAAAATATTGTATTTCCGTCGTTCACACGTAATTTCTATAATAGTATAAAGAGTATTTTGCATTTTTATATAGTCTTGGTATTATAATTTAGAAAACATCAACTTAATGTTTGTCATTTTTTTGTGATTTTACAAAATATGTCATGGCTGAATTTAAATAGTATCTATTACATAAAAAATGGCATAATTTTTTTATTAAATCTAGTATGTATATTTGTAAATCAGTTCAACATGTTTATTTACGTAGAAAGTTTATAAAATTAATAAGAAAAAAAAATGTGTTAAAATAACTCGACGTTTTTGGAGTGTTCCAAAACCTGAAGTACAATTTGATTTCATTAAGTATATATGACTTCTTATTACAAAATATTGCAATTCATATGTACATATTTTTCTTTGTTATTCAGTAATAAATGTTAGTATTTGCTTGTTGCTCAAGACTGTCTAGTGGATTCAAATAAGTGACACTAGAACAGAGATAATGAAAGTTATATAAATGCCATAATTTTTGGCTGTGGATAAAAGTGCCGTTTTAAAGACTGTGTGATATTGAAATATACATTTTAAATAAAGAAATATATCAATTTAAGTATTGTTTCATTAAGTATACCTTTAACATTATACTTAATTTATTATCTTCTAATACTTATTTTCTAAACAAAAATGAATACACCAATTGAAATAACATTACTATATATTTTATACAGTACACACAAATCATACAGAAGGAAATAATGAACTAATAACGTTTTTATAGTTATTTATATACAAATATGTATAAAATAATTTCATGTTACGTTTCATGTTAATTCTATTCAAATAGAATTTGATAGCAAATATAACGTAATACATGTAAACAAAAGTTGCGTAACGACTTTAAAATACAAAGTTTATAATTACTGTATTCTCCCTTAACATAAAAAATATACGAAAATAAATCTTTTGATATCTTGTAAAACATTAGTGTTATATCTTCTAATTGCAGTTTAAAATACAGGAAAGTACAGTAACCAATGTTTCACTCCAATAATTAATGTATATTACTTCTTTGACTGTCATATTATTAATTGAAAATATAAATAACATCACTCTCTTAAAAGAACCAATGTGTTAATATTAAAAGTCTATTGATAAATGATTACTTATATAAGAATTTTGATTAACAAATTGTAGGTTTTGATATATTAAACATTTAATTTTATAGGTACTACCAATTAAAAAAACTCTCCAATTCAATATTGTAAGTGTTAATTTAAACCAAATTGCTATAAATTTTAAGTCTTCTACATATGTAAATGTAAAATAAATATTTTCATTTATTAGCGATTCATTATTTGATGATGAATAAAAGTTTTCTTCTAATTCATCTATGAGATAGCGAATAATACTTTGTTAGAACACATATTTAAAAGAAATTATGAATCTCTTTATGAATTATTTTTTAACATAATTATAAAATGACAGTCGAAGAATTGAATACCTCACAGCCATTACATTCCGTATTTGCACGTTCAGCATGCTTGCCCAATGTGTCGTTGCGCCACACTTATTTACAACTCTTCTTGCCGTTGCATTGCAACGATACGCAAGATTGCACATTTTTATAAATTGCTATATAAAAATTGTTTCCTTTATTTCATGTATTTAATGCCTAAAATGTGTAATGCAACGTTTTTTTAGTTTTAAAAATTAATTATTAATTGATTTGTTTTCACTATTTTAGCAAACGTAACTTTTTTGTTTAGTGGAATAGCATCTGCAACATATAAAAAATAGTCGCAGGATATTTTTGCATTATTTTTAAAAACGACACATATACATATGATCTGAATAAGCATGACTTATTCCTTTATAAAATGTCAATTAAAAAAATGTTGTTTTAGCATTTTAGAGCACTTTTATTACAATGTTTCTATATTAGTTGAAAATAAATCTGTATTTTGAAAATTCTTTTAAGAATTAACATGTAAAAATTGATGAATTACTATAACTTGTTGAAAATTAATAAATTGTAATCATTGGCCTGATATAATACTGCTGTATTTGAAGATAAAGACAAGTTTTTATCTTTGTAGTAATATAAAAGTATTAATTACCTCATGTATAATGAAACACTTGCATATTATATTATTGTTACATTCAATTCGATGTATAATTCTATGGTACATCTATATCATGTACAAAAAATAAAGCAATGCACCCCGATCATTTTTATGAACATAACATTTTTTCATACTTTACACTAGAATTTATAGTACTTTAAAATTTATTCCAATGAAACAAATTTCCTTCTGATATTCTTTAGTATTCAGAAAAGTATTATGTTTCAAATCTCTTATAATTATGGAAACATTTTGTTCACAAGACTCCTCTTTTTTATTAACAATATAAAATATTTATATCTTTGGAAAAAAATTTGAAACTTAATGTAAAATATATACTAAAAGATGAAATATAATGCAATTTCAAATTGTACATCACACTACCATTCTATGAAACATCGAAGTGAACTATTATCAATATATCAGTACAATAAAACACAAATTCCATTTTATACATATCCACAATAAACATTTCAAATTGGTGCTATTATTTAATATCATGGATGGAGATACACAATATTTTAAACTCATTCACGTTGAATTTATATATATATTATCTTACAATATTTTGTATTTTTTAAATGTAGAACATCTTATGCCTGAATACGTATAAAATAATTTGAAAAATCTGTATTCATTCTTTGTTTAACATTTCATTTATCTTTAAAGAAGTTATATTTAAAAAAGAATAGAACATATTTTTAAAAAATTGATGCTTCTATCTTAAAATTTTCACTTTAATAGTTTATTATTAAATTCTTCTGTATATTTAATACTAATGAAATTGAAGTGAGACATAAATGATAAAAATATAATAACAGGAGAACATTAAAACAAAGAAAAATTGAATACAGTAGATAAGTGTAAGTAGTTGATTAGAAATTAAAAGACAAAAAGAGAATACAGCATATAACATAATGCTGCTTTTTTCCACTGGTATACAATTCATAATTAATATTCAATACAATGCTCTCAAATATTTCTAGAAATAATATTTATGAACATTTAATTTTCAAAAGAAAATTGACGAATTAAACGGTGTAAATGTGTTTTTAGGTTCAATAAATAAGAATAGATTCTTTGGCTTTATAGATATGGCTGCTTAAAATATATAATGAATATATGTGATGTGCAGTTATTTACTAAAATAATTTCTATAACTTGTGTTCACTACATGTACTATAAAAACATTCATTCTTCCATATAGGCCTGTTGCTTCTTATTTACTATTAGATATGAAATACAAAGCTCTTAATTCACACAAAGATGCTTTTTAATTTGCAAAAATAGTACTACATAATGTATTGGAAATTGTTTATAGCATGCAATGCTATTTCTAAAAGTAAAAGTAATTAATAGGTTCAATGAACAATTATTGTTAGAGAATATCATCTAAGACCATTGTAACGTTTCTTTCTCGTTAAAAAATGTTTACATCCTCGTAAAAAATAAATTATTTTAATGAAGTATATGTTCATATTTGTATATTTCAATTATATTTTTGATAATATCTAATGTAGAAAATAGTTATAATCGTAATATTATACTTAGCAATGTACCATATTTGTTACCATATTTTGATTGGCCCCTTCCAAACATTAATATCTTGTGATAGAAAAAGGCTAACAAAACTATGTAGTAAATATGGTCCAATGCAAAATTAATAAAAATAACAGTAAATATTACTTTCTGTATTGTAATAAATGCTAAAATATTTATAAAATTTGTTTACTAATTTAGTACTTAAACTTAATCAAATAGCAAAACTAGTAACGACAATTACAATTAATTAAAAGCTATAGTATGAGCATAATACAAAAGTCCTAACCAAATAAAAAAATTTTAATTTTTCAATATTAAAAATATTAGTGATCAAAATGTCAATTTTGATTATTAATAGTTTTCAAGTTTTAAATATGTAAAATATTGTACAAAAATGTATGATAATTTATACATGCAATAAAAAAGTATTTTTGTCTATAAAGTATTAACATCTGCATTTTATTGAAATTGTAATAGTTTTAACAAAATAATATTGAAAATTTTTTAAATTTGGGCAAAATAATTATAAAAAGAATTCATTGCTCATAACAAAAATTACATAAACAAAAAGCATTATTTGTATATTTAAATAACAAAAAGCAATTAAAACTTATTAATACACAAAAAATATAGTTCTGTTGAATGTACTAGATAGAAAAATCTATCATAACCTATTATGTCATATATATTTTAAATATATGTTCTTGTTATTAGTTAAAGTATCTGTTTTAATTGTTTAGAAGAAACATATTTTGGCCAAAGTTCATGTATAGATATAGATGTATCATTTAATTTATAAAGTAAATAATTATAAAATATATTAAGTTGTAGATAGAGTATGATAATGTTTCATTAAAATTGTGAAGTTTAAAATTATTTCTTTAAAGAGCAACAAGATTTTGTGTGTGTGTGTGTGTGTGTGTGTCGTGCGCGAGCAGTGTATATATATGTATATGTATATTCACACATATGTAATGTTTCACTATAAACCTATCATTTATCAAAATCACTCCAAATTATGGCCATAGTTAGATTTTAATTGACTACTTTGAAAGTAGTCATTTAAAATTATATATTATGTCATTGTCATCTTTTTTGTGTTATCATAGTGTCATGTACTTTTATTTCAGTTAGTCTATTTGAGCCTCATCAATTCCTATGATACAGGAAAATTAGGATACTTTTGCTTCCAATTCCCCCACAATAGTTAATGTAAAAAATCATTTTATCTATAATGTTCTATAAACACATTTGTATATCATATAAAAGAGATTTTTCCTTTGTGCATACCAACAGCACTTTGAAAAAAGACTTATCCTTTAAAAATACTGTGTTGTCCTTTGTGTACACTGTACAAAACTAAGTGCTATGGTATGAATAACAAATTGTAAAACAATTCATAGAAAATAAACCAAGAATTGCAATTTTTTAATTAAATGCTTTGTGTTTTATATAACTTCAAAATTTTGTTGTATATTAGGTTAATGCAAAAGTTCTGTCAGTTTCTGCATTACTTGTTACTATATGAATTTAAAAAATGTACTAGTGCAGCTCGAGCTTGCAAAAATATTTGTCAAGTATATGATGAAGAAGCTGTAAAAGAAAGAATTTGATAATGACAGTTTATTTGTTTTCGTATTAAGAATATATCGCTTGCAGTCCAACACAATTTTTCTTGGATAACTCCTGATTGCTAGATATCTGGCTACAATTTCTAACATAAAATAAGTGGAAAACTACCATTTCTTGATTATTAAAGAAAACATTTGTAATTGATGTATAAAACTATTGCAAATTTTCATTCATCTTAATTCATTTACAAATTCAAAACTGATACGTACAACAGAAATCGAAAAATTTTTGCATTCACTTAATGTAAAAAACGTGTATATGAAATATGTACAAACTAATTTAATATTTGTTCCTTGGTTCTATGCCATCAAATGTTTGAATTTAATAAGAGTAACAAAAGTAAAGCAAAATGTTATGAATATTCATTATACAGGCACAGTTATCAAATAAAAGACTGATCATTCACTTATAGATGAACTACGTCTACCAGAAGCTGCTAAGTCACTAATTGTAGAATTGTGACGTGTTTTCCTTGAACCCTCGTTATCATTTACAAGATTTGGGTTGACTGAATGAGAAAGAGCAGCTGTTTTATTAAAATCGATTGTAGCATACCCTTTTTGCAGCTTATTTGGAGATTCTGGGGGAGATGCAGAAGAATTTAAAGGGCCATCTAATGGCAAATTCATTGGTACATCCTTTGTATCCAAATCTAATACAGCATAGTTTACTTCCCTAATTGGACCACCTGTAGGTGTTGATGGAGGCAAAGGTGATTTTTCTGCTACAGATACACCAGAAAATCTTTTTCTTAAATTTTCGATTTCACTTGGTTCTAAATTAGCGTAACAGTGTCTTGTTGGGTCTTCTATATCAGATTGAATAAATGGTAATGGTGAAGGTCGTGGTCTAGCACCAAGAGATTCTACATGTTCTTGACCAGGACTTATATTCATATAAGCATGCCCAGATTCACTGTTTTCATTTTTGTCTTCTTTAAACTGCATTGCTTCAGAAACACTATGAGTTGGAGAAAGTGGACTAACATCACTATTAATATTTACATTCATGTAAGTTGCTACTGAAAGTGGTGATTTAGTTTGAGGAATGACTTCTGAACCTTTGTGCATAGATGTCAATTTCAATGAAGCTGAACCATTATCAGATATAGTAGTACTCACTGTACAAGACCTATAATAACATAAAATTATTAATAAGATTAAATAATATAAATAACACAACTAAGTTTCGAATTACCTCTGTATTGCTCTTCTAAGGCTTTTGTTATTATTATGTTCCATTTCCAATGGTAGAGATGACAATATTTCTTCATTGACATAAAGTGAGGACGGATGTGGTTGAGGGAGTGGTGGTGGTGGTGGTGGCAGCACAGGAGGTGATGTAGGAGAACTCATGTTTCCTTGGGGTGATATAAGACCAGTGCTACTTCCCACACTATCTAATCTTCCAACTCCATTTTGTTGATTATGAGCAAATCTAGGACCCATATGATTATTAGTTCTATTTAATATTGGATCCAAATAATTAGGCTCAATTGGTATTGTCACTCTTGTCACTGTTGGACCAGGATGAGAAGCAACTGGAAGTTCTCTGGTCATCGTATCATCTCCACTGTTATTACAAACCTAAAATAAATTTCCTTTAAGAAATATTTATTTATAAACACTTTGATGTTTAAAACAAAGTTTTTTATTCTAAATTAATAACATAAATTTTTGTCATTGAGTTCATGATAAATATAATTTCTATATTTTATATTGTGAAGAAATATAAACCTGAATATTCGTTTGTACAAGATTAAATAAATGTGCAGCTCTGCGGCATTTAAAAGCATAAATGCCTGGCCCTGTAGAGCATCTTCTTCCTGATTCAAAACTGAAAATTTCAGCATCATGGCCATATCGTCGCAAACAACGTAATGGCCATTTAATTGGCTGTTTACCACGTTGATAAAGCACTATATCTGTTTCTGTGACTTCTAAGCGGCCAGGTGTAATTAAATTACCTAAATCATCTACATTCATCACTTGAAAAACATTTGGGTGTAGATCATTAATATCTGTTCGACTATTGATACAACCCATTCTTTTTTTCTCTGAAATAAAGATAATAAACTAAATTAATTATACTATACAATCATATTTCTAATATTGCAAATATACTACCATCAAAAATACATTATAATTGATACTTTTAAGGTTAATATTAACATTTAGAATAAAACGATCAAACTTTTAAAACACAGTATTCCTTACAATCAGATGTAAACATTACACAGAAAATAAACAAAAAACTTTTATTCAGTATTACTAATTACATAGTTTATAAATAACGTTCTTTATGATTCATATCGTAATTGTATCTGTCATATATTTTTAAGAATTCTTTAGCAAATAATATAATTTATTAATACTCATAAAATACTAGTTATGATAGTAAGAAAATTATAATACAAAATAATTGATATTAAGGACAAGTAATTTAAAAAAATTTGTAGTAGACCTTAAAGCTCATTTTGAAAGTATACGATTGAATGGTCAATGTTTTGAATTTAAGCGTAATCAGAAAAACATTTCAATAATATTTGCATACTTACCAAATGCGACATATCCAAAGCATTCAACTCGTTCTCTAAGATAAATTATTTATTCCTTTACAAACAGTACACCTCACATTGCATATAAACATTGTCGCGTACTAATCTGCACTTCCTTGAAGTTGCTGCAGATAAAAAAGTAAACTATGTATTGTGAACTGAAATGATTTGATATAGATGTACATACTTACATGTGTATGTAAATTTAACATTTTAAAGAAGCAAATTAGATCATCAATTAACCCTATTATATTTTAGTAATTTAGTGCAAATATATACATACGTGTTTAAATACTATATATTACACGAATGCATGCATGTATAATATCACTATGAACAATAGTCATCAAATTTCTGGAAGTATTGAATTAAACGTTTATAATTGAATTAAACTTTTTTTACAGTTTCTTATAATAAAATTGGACGAAACTTTATCTATATCTTGATTTTTCATAGTATAAAACTAATATGAAATTATACAGCATGCTGTAAACAATAGATTATGACAATAATATCTATTTAGTAGCATTTTTATAGTAATACCCATTTAGTAGTATTTTTTCTATGAAAAATGCAAAAACCACAAATATATTTGTACAGTAAAGACAGCAAGTAATAAATTCATATAATTTAAGTAAACCACCACATCATAATAACTGTAGTTAAATTTGCTTTATTTGTGAACACGTAAAATGTTCGATTTATTTTCGAACACCAACCCGGTGATCCACCGTGTCTGAGTGCTGACGTTGAATACCAAGTCGTGCTGACGATGATTTTGGTTAGAATTTTTGATGCATGATTCGATCGAGTGATTTACTAAATTCAAATTTCGCATATTTTAATCACCAATATTAATTAAAACGTAACGATGCATTCTGTTTTTGCGCGCAATAATGCTATTGTGGCATATACGTTAAGTGTTTCGGCGTGCCTAACATTTTGTTGCTTTCTCTCTACTGTATTTATTGATTACAGAGCAAATGCGAATTTAAATACTGTAAAAGTAGCTGTGTAAGTATAATAGATATATTTTACAGATATTGTAAATAAAAATTCATCAAAAAATTAAATTATTAATTTATGATCTTTTTGCTAAATGTGTTTGAATTTTTATCATCAAATTCGTATGTAAAATGTATGGCATAATATTAATCTTAATTGTATATAATACAAATATTTTTGGAAAAC
>NW_017100137.1:737776-739847 GCF_001263275.1 Habropoda laboriosa | reverse complement strand
TTATGTATATATTTATTTAAAGAATTCTTATGTATATTTTTATAAACAGAATACTGTTTTATAAAACAAAATTTTATAGGAATATCTATTTTCATACAATCTATAAAGTAATAATTACAAAACAACTAAAAACTTTAAATTTGTAATAATATACTACAACTGTAAAATATATTTCTTTACATAAGTATACATCTCACTCCATTATTTAATTGGAACGTTAAGCAGTTATTTTTGTATCTCACAGCAGAATATCAAACAAGAAATAATGACTTCAATCAGGTATAAAATAAATATGGCAAGATAAAATTACTTTTAATTTATAACAATACATGTTTTAATGTATTAGGTTATAGTAAATATTTTCTTATTCCAGGTAGTATTATGGGATAAAATAGTACTTCGTGGAGATAATGCTGTACTTGATTTTAAAAATATGAACACAAAATATTATTTCTGGGATGATGGTAATGGCTTAAGGTAACTATTAATTTCCTTTAAATAAATTCTGTTTAAGTAAAAGTTATATAAATTATGGTAAAAATAAGTAATTTAATTTTTATCCCTTTTTCAGGGGAAATAAAAATGTAACATTAACATTGTCATGGAACATTATACCAAATGCTGGACTTTTACCAAGTGTTAATGCTCTTGGTTCTCACACTTTTGCATTCCCATCTGAATATACCTCATTACGTGTGTAATATAAATTTCCATGTATGCAATACATCTATATTCATTGTTTGATAATTTTTTAATTACTCTACACAAAGTCAGTGTACAATAAATATAATGTTATTTTCACATATCATTTGTATTAAGTTACAAACAATTATGTTTCCTCGCTATGTTTATTCTATACGTATTTTCTACAACAATAAAATACCTGAAATTAAATACTTTGTAAAAATATTCAATGCTAAAAAAAATTGAAGACATTTCTTTAATATAATTTTTCTAATTCTTACTTTTGTTAAAAAACAAAAATAATAATTTTGTTATAAAAACGTAACCATGTGACACATTTTTATCACTTTTGCATTTAGTAAAAGTTTTTCAATTTTTATTAATACTATGTTTCATGTAATTTATTATTGCAATTTTTCTCATTTTCACTTGATAACTCATCTTCCTGTTCATCATCGTCGTCGTCATCGTCGTCGTCATCCTCATCCTCATCATCATCGTCATCCTCATCATCATCGTCATCCTCATCATCTTCCTGATCATAAACAGCATAACTTCCAGAAACATAGTCTTCAGATTGATTTCCTAAAATAGAAAATTGCATACATACAGTGGACTATAAAAAAATAAGTGAATATTAAAACATAATTAAGTTTTTTACCATAATAGTTATATCCACTCTCATCATCAGATTCATATGTCCCAGCTTGACTCTGCCTACCAAACTTATGAGTTCTTGCTGCAATAGAATAAATTAATAATTGATACAAAGTTTTCAATTTAACATAATAAAGAAAATTAGTATTTAAAGTAAATATTTATCACATACTTGACATGCTGAGGTCTTTTGTTTGAGATGTTTCAAAACCACATTTTGGACAAGGTATGGGTTTATTTTTTTCATATTTAAATCCTTTTCTTCGAATATGATCTTCACAATAACATGTTTTACATCTCAAACATGAATATTGTCCTAATCGATTGCAAGATTGACCTAAAAGTATTAATTATGTATGAAAAATTAAAAAAATTAAATATATTATATTAGACAATTATATGTAAAATAAATATATAATCATACATCCTATATTCTTACATTTAAAATTCTCTGCTTCCAAGACTTGACATGATGCTTGGTGTTCAAATTGGTCATCTTCACAAAGAAAACAATTACAAAATGAACATCGAAATATTCTACCACCATGATCCCATACACCTCTTTCACATTCTTGACAAACTGCATCTATCAATGGACACATACATGCATGAGTTGTAAGGCAACGTCTTCCATGACAAACCCATGCTTCACAGTAGTCACATATAGCTCCCTATTTAATATATATATATATCATATTTATGTATTTGCAAATTATTATAATGTTAAAAA
>NW_017100137.1:735101-737484 GCF_001263275.1 Habropoda laboriosa | reverse complement strand
TTATAAAATTTGAATTTTTGTTTATTATTTATTTATTAATTGCTCGATCTGTATAATTACTTACCATTACCGCATTGCATGGAAATTTTGCTAAATCTATTTGATCTTTAGCGGTTCTAATTTCTTTTTGTCTTAATTTTTGCTTTTCAGCTTTTCTTCTCTGTCCTGTCTTTTTCTTCGGCATTTTGTTACGTTTTATATCAATCTGTACAATTATAATAATATATTTATTTTACACTATTTAAAAACACGATGCATTCTTGAAGTGAATACTAGAATACACGTTCTTATATCACTCTAATTCGATTAATCGAAATGATATGTTCAACTTCGATTAATCGAAAATGTGATGAGAATTTGTATTCGTTAATTCTGTATACGAGCAACGTTACTTTCTTAATTTGTTTTTTATAATTTCATGGATCTTATTTTAACTTATGAATTTCGATAATAAATTAAAATGAAAATTATTTAAAATTAGTAAGATTTAAAAACAGTAATGTGATTACATAACTGTCGATTCTATATTTTAACAATTTAATTTATAATTTCTCAAATTAATATTTATTCACAATTAATAATCATTCATTATGTATTTTTCCTCAAAGATCCCATTTTTATTTAATATTACAGATATAATTTTTACATAAATTTGTATACTGTTCACACATTTTACAGGAACAAAGAATGAAATGTATCATACAATGAAAGGTTGTTGTTTGAAATAATTATTATTTTTTAGTACTGTTATTTACAATAAAACATTCATTACATGAATATGCTTAGTATAGATATGTTGTTTATTTTTAAGATTGTATTTTTTCTTGCAATAACTTTTCCAATTTACGAACATCCACCGCAAATTTGCGAATACCTTCGCTTAATTTATCTGTTGTCATTTGATCTTCATTAAGAAGCCACCTAAATTCGGCTTCGTTTAAACTAATCTTTTGAAGATCAGATTTTTTTGCTGCTTCTCCTGTAAGTACTTTACGTATTGGTTCATTACTTTTTTCCAATTCTTCCAACAATTTAGGGCTTATAGTCAAAAAGTCACAACCAGCTAGTTCCTTAATTTCGCCTTAGTGAAGAAATAATATAATAGAGTTTTTATAAAATTTTTGTTAAGTTTTCATAGGTATAATTAATCTTAAAATAATTTTATAAATACTTACCAACGTTTCTAAATGAAGCACCCATAACAACCGTTTTATATCCAAATTTTTTGTAGTAATTGTAAATTTTAGTTACAGACAAAACACCTGGGTCTTCTTTAGATTCATAAGATTTTTTATCTGTGTTTGCCACGTACCTAAGTAATTTTTTATGTATTTCTAATGCTTTTATATGAGTACAAAATATTTTTGATCTTACCAATCTAAAATTCTACCAACAAATGGTGAAATAAGGGTTACACCTGCTTCTGCACAAGCAACTGCTTGTGCAAAAGAAAACAGAAGCGTTAAATTACAGTGGATTCCATATTTCTCTTCCAGTTCTCTATAAAAGTGTGATTCATTAGTTTGAACTTAAGCTTCTCATTAAACATTTTCTTGATTATAAATGTATCCGACATACTTTGCTGCTTGAATACCTTCCCAAGTAGAAGCAAGCTTAATTAAAATACGATCTTTGTTTACACCAAGTTCTTCATACAAAGCAATTAATCGTTTTGCTTTCTCAATGCTAGCTTCTTTATTAAAGGACAACCTAGCATCTACTTCTGTGGAAACTCTACCAGGTATGATATTTAAAATTTCTTTACCAAAGAGGACACATGTGATGTCTAAAGCTGTTTCAACCTGTTCTGCCAAAGTACTGAAACAAATAAGTGAGTTCATAAGTAGTTCAGTTCTTTCAGTTAAAAACCTACTGAGATCACAAAATTATTGCAGTAATTTAATTATTATCATTATTACCATATTGGGTGAATATTTATTTTCCTTTCATACCTTTTGTTTCATATACTTCCTTTCATTTTTCTTTTTTTACAAAGCTTAACATTCTCCCACTCTTAATACTAATCTTCATAGAATTTTCTACATTTTCATTTAGATTTACTTTGATTCCTTTATACTTCTTCATATGTATACTTTTTTGTTCATGTATATCATTTTTTTCTTTATAATTCCTATAATATCTCAAATTTACTTTTACTGTACTATAAATTCTACATCTACAAATGTATCTATTGAAACAAAAAATATCTACATCTTTCAATTACAATAGCACTTAATTCAAAAATATCCATAATTCACTAATATGGCATAGTATCTTTAGCAATTAATGCCACTATTCTTTTTGTTCTTATTTTAAAATAAGTATCTCTTATTTCAATATTAACAATAATTAGATAATAAATACATATGTTAAATATAATAAA
>NW_017100137.1:734530-734850 GCF_001263275.1 Habropoda laboriosa | reverse complement strand
TGATGATATGATGTAATAAAATAATATATTCATTCTATTTGATAAAAAGAACTTAAATATCATATATATATGCGTGTGTGTGTATGTATGTGTTCCAAAGGTTATCTATGACATCTATAGGTCAAAACACAAGTACACATAACACTTATGTACTCTATAGATTATATTATGATAACAAAGAAATTTTCTTTATTTAACTAAGCGCAGAATTGGTTAATAATTACTAAAAAGAATAACGTACGAAAATAAAAATTGCATAGTTATGATATTTATAGTGAAATTCTTCTCATTAATTATGTTAATATATGTAATAAGTAATA
>NW_017100137.1:731527-734461 GCF_001263275.1 Habropoda laboriosa | reverse complement strand
ATACGCAAGAAAATCGCGTTTTGAAATTTTCAAGTATTAAAACAAGATCATCTTTTAATTGCACTTTCTTTTTTTATTAATTCCTTGTATGTAAAAGCAGTATTGTTGTGAAAATATAAAAAATATACAGTCGTAAGATCGGATGATTTCATAATTTCCCCTACCACTGTACGAATAGCGTGATCTAAGGTACAAAGTAATGTTACTTTTTCAACGAAATACTTTACATTTATAATATTCATGTATGTATGGCTTTATGACATAAATATATAATTAGATGAATGAATAAAAGGTGAACATTTTTTTAAACAACATAAGCACGTTTCCAAAATTTTAAAAATAAACGATAAGTGCGCCATTGGCATTTTCCCTGCCACACTTTCCAATAGTCACCTTCACCTTTGATCGTATGCATGCTAGGAGTAACATCGTTCATTTAAAATTTGTATTTACTCACCTTGAAAATCACCGGTATCGGCGACAATTGTTGTGATTTCCTTTAACTGCGTTAACGAGCTCGTCATCTTGGCTTTCTTCGTTTGAGTCTCGCTCATTCTTATCGATACTTTTATATACCGACCGGAGATCGAAATTCCTACTTCTTACACTGGAATGATCAGCGTTCACAATACTTTACAGGATTGCCAACTTGCATGGAACTATCATTTGTTTCCCTCCCACACTACTTATGTTATGTAACTCATAATCGATTTTTTTTATTGAATTCGATATAATTTAGAAATTTAAATATAAATTATCTTAATTAAAATCCTATTGTTTCGTATATTTAATTCTATACTAGCGTTTATGTATGTATATATTATTTATTAACAAGTTTCATAAATAATTTGAATATTTAAAATCGGCACTTGTTGCATGTGGTATATGTATATAAAGATATGAGATGTGTTAATTTTCTCGAAATGAATTAATGTAAATTGTATTTTTAAATGATAAATATATTTCTATAATTTGCGTATATATCATAACTCGTGTTTATTCAATTTAAGTACAATGAAAATTTATATGTATTCTAATTATGTATTGCGTTATTTTAATACATGTGTGTACTTATAATCCACAATCAAAGATAGTAACAATGTACAAAAATATATCAATTAAGAACAATTTTATTTTTTTTATATGCACTTTAATAAGAATTATCTAGATTAATTTTCTGTTAATATATTTTAGTACTCAAGATATATTTTAATAAGAATATTTCTATATACTAGTATATGTAAATAACTTGTTGATTTGATATAAAAATGTGTTCACACAGTTTTCAAGTAACTTTTGCGCAAAATACAATTTATTCGAATATTTAATATATTTACATTCTCAACAGGTGACCCATTACTAGGTATTATATTACTTTTATATGAAAACATGACCTATTAATGAGTCACGTTATTATTCATGATTAATATTTAGAAATACATTAGAACTTTTATAGAGGACGTATAACAAAATACTGATAAAGTAAGTGATATGATATACATGCTAATGTTTTAACCGTTGATCGCCTTTTTAGATCGAAAAAAGTATTAAATTATACTCTTGCGTGAATACGTTAAAATATTTGTTGCATTGAACAATATCACGTTTATCTTACAGGTAAGTTTAGTTTAACTTGCATCAAACTTTTCAATTAGAGAATGCTTATCAATGAATGTAGGTTTTGGTTGATGTCCATACATAAAAATTGAACATATTACTAAAACAGCACCCAAAGAAAATTGGAAAGTTAATTGGAAATCAAAAATGTATATAGAAGCTATACAAGAAATTATAATGGCTAAAGATGTAGCAAAACCTTTAAGTATATTATCTGCATATTTAACCACCATTGCAACAATAAGACCTCCACCTGCTTGAAGTACAATTAAATAACAAACAAACGCATCATAACCAAAGAAGAAACCTCGATTTTGTAAAGTTTTTCCATCATTTACAAAACATGTAATTAATCCAAAGGGTAATGACAATAAACTTAACTGGACGTTTCTCATCCATACTGATATATCTGAATCTTTCAGTATTTTCTCAAAATATATCCCAGCAAAACCTGATAGAAAACACGCACTTAAAGCAGCTGAGAATCCAAGTAAATGATTTTGCTCTATGCCAGATGGCAAAGTAGTATCTGAACTTTGAACTAATTGTACTAGTACTATTCCTATGACTAGTAATATTAGAGCACCCCACTGAGTACTTCTTAAAGATTTTCTGAGTATTACTACAGCAAAGAAAGCTGTAGTCAAGATTTTGAGTTGGTATGTTACCTAAGAAATAATATAAGAAGTATGTATGTATATATGTAAAAATCATCAATATTAACACTAATAAGTAAAGAATATTAAAAGTACATTATATTGCATATACCTGATAAGTTGCTGCATCTAAATTAGATGCTGATACATATAAAAGATTATTTTGTACAATGTACAAAAGTGATGGCACAGATACTTTTAAAGTATCAATAGGTTCTTTTATAATTGTTAATTTTAAAGAATTAAAAAATGCTGAGAAGCTGCCTTCTTCAATAAAAACTAGTATCAAACATGTTAAAAGTTTAACAACTTCTGCCATAACAACAGCTAAGGAAAGTGTTTAATTATTAGAAATTAATAATGATATATAATTATAGTAAAAGTGATAAATAAAATAGAAATATTAGTTTATGAAAATGTACCAGTTGATGAAAGAAACATATCTCCTGACCTTGTACGTGCATAACGCATACTAAGTCCAACCAAGGCATTTTGCAATGTAAGTGTAACTAAACTAATGTATTTTAATGCTTGACCACTTCCTGTAAAATAAATTTGCAAATAAAATATAAGGAAAATGATCATGTAATGAATATATATGTGTATGTACACATTATACTTCTAATTTTAATGTATATACTTATAAAATTATATATTTACT
>NW_017100137.1:727848-731092 GCF_001263275.1 Habropoda laboriosa | reverse complement strand
TTATTTAAAAAAAAAAAAGGCAGGAGACAGACAGCAAATATACACATGGAAAATGTACACGTTGACAGCCGTGCCATATCACTTCCTATCGTCAATATAAATAGGAAGACACAAAATCAACACGTGAAACACTAACTTCACGTATATTATTGTCAATTTTTATCTTTTTGTTTGAATCGATCAAAGTTTAAGATTATTGAGCTATCAGTAAAATACGTTAAAATTTTATCAAATACTAGAATAAAATAATCTTCGTTTTCATCATTGAATGAAATACGTCAAGTTTGTGGAATTTGAAATTTAATAAAACTTTGACATTGAATTAATATGATTATAACAAATCATTCTATATGTATTTAAGAAGAATAAATAAGAAAAAAAAAGTTATAAAAAAAAAACTTAAAAGATTATAAAACAAATATTCTACTTACAGAGCTAAAATAAGACTAGGGATTTATTTGGTACTGCTAATATATTGGTATCAATGAATTTCTACTTTCACGTATAAACATTGCAGTAACTCACTGTGATGTAGTATTGAATACTTTCAGTGAAGTAAAAACGAAATTTTATAATTTATAATCTTAATTACATAGTAAATGTTATGTGAATAAACTAATTTGTTAAGTGTATTGTTGTTTCGGTGTTTCACCTGTGAAATACAGCAACAAGAAGTATTTTAAATGTGAATAGAAAAAGATAGGTTGTGTTAAATAAATCTAATTCATTTTACTTTAACGCATGTTTAATAAATAAAAAGCACAATGTCTTATATGTTATCACATCTTCACAACGGATGGCAAGTGGATCAGGCAATTTTGTCGGAAGAAGACAGAGTAGTTGTAAGTTTCTACCTAAGTAGTATTTACAATTAAGCTTTTATTTCGAAATTTCCGGATTTTTTACATATGAACGAAGTTATTAAATATTAGTGCTAGATATGTTAAATTATATTGCTTTAGGTTATCAGATTTGGACATGATTGGGACCCAATGTGTATGAAAATGGATGAAGTTCTTTATAATATTGCTGAGAAAGTAAAAAATTTTGCTGTCATTTATCTGGTTGATATCACACAAGTACCTGACTTTAATAAAATGTAAGTTTAAATAATTTAAAAAGAAAGTATTTTGAATGCAATTAAAAATTGTTAATTTTTTTTACATTGTTGTCATATGTACTTCAAGTATAAATTATACAGGGTGTTTAAAAAAGTGTTCAAGACTTTAAGGGCTTATAGTATTCACCAAAAGGAGCAAAGAATATCCTATCAACATAGGTTGTGCAATCAATTCTTTTGTTGTAAAATCGATTTTTATCATTCATAAATATTGTATGTTGTAAGTGAATGTCTTCGTAGAACATTTTTTGCTCCTTTTGGTGAGTTCTATAAGCCTTTAAAGTCTTGAACACTTTTTTTTAAATATCCTATACAATTTTTAACTCTCCAATAATATTACTCTATTAGTAAACAAAAATATATAATTCTTTGGTAATTATTGGGAATAGGGTCTGCAGCACCGATTTCAGTGACCTTGAAATATGTTTTCAAAATTAACATTTTAAACAACTTTTCTCTATACATGTTACCGCGGGACTCCTTTACTTTTCGAGACATCAGTAAAGATATATGGTAATTGTGCAGTTTAGTGCCTTTTGCCAATTTTTCCTATTTCATTCCAGTTTTTTTTTTTAACCATGAAATATGTTGACAAGAACGTTATTTTGTTTCTATAAACAACAATATAACAATATACATATAAACTTAAAGATCATACTTAACCGATTTCAATGATTTTGAATTTGAGCATGTATGGCCAGCCGCCTGGCGGCGGTTGGAATATTAACCTATCCTAACCTAATCACGTATTATGTTAGATTACGTTAGGTCATATTAGACAAACATTCCGGTCATTGCCAGGCAGTCGTCCATTTAAGCAGGAAGATGTTGAGTTTTAAACTTTCCCAAACTGAGAGCACTAGATAAATGTACAAAGTATTTTGCTTTATTTGTTTGACATGTTCGTTAATGATCACTGTTGCGTAAGGGCCACGTTGCGATGGTCAAATGAACCCGTTAATGGTCAATTAATAATGAACGTTGACTGTCGCTCACTTACCAACGACCGAATTAATCAGTAACCGCTTAAATGTATTTTTCTTAATTTCACGTTGTTCTGCAATAAGGATGTTATATGTTAAGGGATTAAGCAAATAAAGCCAAAGGTAACTCAAACATAATGTAAGCATGTACTAAATTCAACTTACCTCAAACCTACAGAATATGATACCTAACATTGAAAGTATTTTTGCGTATATCTTAAAAACTAAAGAAGTCCGGCGGTAACATGTATAAGGAAAAGTTAGTTAGAATATTGACCTTGACAACATATTTCAAAGTCATTGAAATCGGTGCTGAGGACACTATTCCCAATAATTACCAATTGTTTTATATCAGTTTTTAAAAAATGTAAATTTTATTGTTTATAGGTACGAATTATATGACCCTTGTACAGTGATGTTTTTCTTTAGAAACAAACACATAATGATTGACTTAGGAACAGGGAACAATAATAAAATAAATTGGACATTAGAGGACAAGCAAGAAATGATAGATATTATTGAAACAGTTTACAGAGGTGCTAGGAAAGGTAGAGGTTTGGTTGTTTCACCTAAAGATTATTCTACAAAGTATCGTTATTAATTAATTTTATTAATAATGTTTAACAAAAATATTATTTTATATCAATACATGTTTGTGAGTCAATTGAGTCAGATTGTGGAAAATAAGTTTATATCAATAAATAAAAGTATATTGTGATAATTAGACACTGGGTGAGTCATGTAACTTGTTTACCCCATACAACTTCCCAAATATGTGTTCTACAAAAAAGTGTTTTATATATGCTGAAATGATTAGAAAATTCACTGCTCTTTTAAATTTTGATATAAAAAGGTATCTTATAAACAAATAGGTTATTTAAAAAAGCATCATATGTTCCCTTTGATACAGTGCAATTTCTGTATATAACACTTTTTTGTAGAACACATACTCTATATGTTACTCAGGGTGGATAAGTTATGTAACTCATCCTGTATATGTATTTCTGTATTGATAATATCATATTTGACTGTAAATAGTATTCATAGTTTCACATAGGTTGTTGATGAAATTCATACAATATGTAGAAACTTTCTAAGGTGATTTTGTCTTAAAAATGTTCGTAAACAACAACTATGTAAA
>NW_017100137.1:724551-727714 GCF_001263275.1 Habropoda laboriosa | reverse complement strand
TGGAATTAAATTTGTCCTAAAAGCATAATTTCATTATTTATATATTCACTTTTAATATATGATTTAAGTGAAATAAAAAAACTTACATTGGAAAGGAGGTTGATGCTTCTCATTTAGAATACTTGCTAGCATTGATAACAACCCTGAATGATAATTGTAGAATGAATGTTAATAATTGGTTAATTCTACTTTTATCTTTTAAACTTATATTTGTTCAAAGTACATATGCATAATTATATTTAGTTATATCAAATTATCCGATAATGTTTTTGTAAACTCACATAAAAACCTTACCATTATTTTATTTTTTGAGGTTTTCTGCCTGATAAAATAATATATCCATAAAAATGAAGAGAACTTATGCTTTTGTACTGTAACAATAAAATTTGATTCAAATATTATTATAAATAAAATGCATACATTTTGTCATATTAGACAAATATATAAAGATTTTTTAATCGAATTTTCCAAGACACCTTTTAACACGTTCGTCGCCACGTCACCCAGATATGGGTGACGTTCTTCTTCGTCAAGTTAAATAGGATTTCACAAGTAATTTATAAAAATCCATATAACACAAGAATTTAATGGAATATCACACTATATTATACTATACATTAATTTATATTTAAAATAAAATACAACATTATACTACGTAGCATGGTATTCGTTAAAACAGTTGGAACACATTTCTGGTGATTTTGGACAATTGGGACAATATGTTGTCGTCTTTTTTACATTTTTTCTCGCTTCCTGGCGTTCGAGAATTTGTCTCTTCTTCTGGTAACATAGAACGCAAATTCCAGCTAATCGCTCTGTTTACGTTCTTGCGCTCCGACTATCGGATTTGGGCCCCGCGAGAAACTCGATCGATTCACGCTGGGCGACGAACGTGTTAAAAAAGGATAATGAAATAAGGAAAGTATGATTACAATTATAATTTTTTGTTACTATAACATACCTTATATCCATTATAATGCTGAACATCTTCATTCTATTGTACAAAACAGAAATAAATATTTAAATATTATTTGCTACATACATATCTCAAAATTGTTGACTAGATTTGTATTTGAACTTGGTACTATTCTTGTTTTTTTCGAAGAATTTTCATGCAATGGATCCATAGGTGGTGGTTTATCTAAAGGTATGAAAATTTAAATGTTTATATTATTTTTAAATAAGTTTAAATCAACAAATAGTATTCATAAAAACCTTACAACTTTTTAAACAGTAGGGATTCTTTAATACTTGCTTTATACAATTATATATATAAGCATATTGACTCTAAAAAGATATAATACAAATTAAGAAGATTTTGTGGTAGATACATATATTTTGTTAATATTGGTACAAAATATCTGGGATTTTCTTACTTCTTTCTGTACCATGTTTATTCTATGATGTCGCAATCTATACACTGTCCCAAATACATCTAATTTCCTATTATCTCGAATATGTTGCAAAAGTATGTCTATTGCTATATAAGTACCAGTTCTACCAATTCCTGCACTGTGAAAATATATATCATTAATTTAGATTGTTGAAATACTGATCATAATGAAAAAGAAATGTAAAAAAAAAAGAAAGAGAAATGTAAAATATTGATTTTATACGATAAAATTTTGTATATTTTTACCTGCAATGAATCACAATATATCCTTTATTAGCCAAAACATTGCGACGTACAATTTGACAAAAATGAATCATAGGATCAAAATCCTCTGGAACATCATGATCTGGCCATTCGTTAAAATGTAAATGGGTTACATTTCTTTTTTTGTTTTCCTGTATAACATTTTACTTGTAATTAAAAAGATTACAATTATAAATAACCGTTTCGCTGTTTAGCCCGTACGTCGTACAGGCGTTTTTTGAAGTGTTTTCAAACACGAAAAAATATGCAATTTTATTGCTGAACATCATCTTTTTAATCAACAGCGAAAGGGTTAATGTATATTATTAATTTTTGTAAATAAATTTTATCAAATCTTTTACCTTTTGCAATATTAATGTTCTTTGTGTATAAGATCTATAATCCAATTCACTTATACATTTTATAGTCATATTTTCATACTTAAAAGTTTCTCTAATGGTTGGAAAATACTGATGACATTTCTCCTATAAAGTAATTTTTAATATCCACGTGTTAACAAACATTCAAACAAATTTTATGTAAAAATCTTACTTTGCCTTTTTCGACTAATTCTGTTAACATAACTATTATATTAGTATTATATTGCTCTATCATTCTCCAAAAATCAAAAGTAGTTTCTTCTTTTGGGCCTTGACAAGCTATATATTCATCTTCCCCACTATAACCCTACAAATAATATGTGTAAACTTAATATATATTCCATCATAACAACTGAATTAATTTTGCATTTACTTACTTTAATAAAAGATGCATTGATGTAGTCAGTGTTAGGATCATTATCGATTACTTCCAATTTAACCCTTGAGAAATCATCTGAAAATGTATATGCAATGATATATGCTTAATGTAATATAGTAATAGTATAATAGTAAATTTAAATTACTTTACTATGTAAATGTAATAATAACTTTACATGGTAAAATATCAGAATATCTATTCTTTTTTTTATTAGCTTGTAAACACGCAGTATTGTTTGGCATCTGTAAATCAACACTGAGAGTTTGAAGTAGCTGAAATTCATTGCTTAATTTGCCAGGATTATCAATAAGTTGTTGACAATGCGCTATAAATTTTTTCTTTGAGAAAGGAGCAGGAACTGGTGATCCAGACATGTCAGAGTGCAAAAACCTTCGTAGTATTCTTAAAGAAACATAAATTATAATTAAATATTGAATTTTTCTTATTTATGGTAATGTACAATTTGTTATGACAGTTAAGCATTTTAATTGTTGATACAATTGCTTCATTTAACATAGGAAAAAATGTAATAAAACAATTCCAATATTAATATTCATTCATACTATTTACAAATTAAAAAATTACTATCAGAAACTGTAGCTATAAAAACACTATAAGTACCTATTTTTATACCTACACACTTTGTAAAGAAAGGAAATAATAATCCATTTTTCCAGAACCTTAATGTCATGTTAATATTGTATTATTTTTATTATGTATGTATTTTGTAGTGGAAGCTTTATATTTAACATTTAATTTTATCATTAA
>NW_017100137.1:708657-724512 GCF_001263275.1 Habropoda laboriosa | reverse complement strand
AATCAACAGTTTTGGAACTATTGGGCATAATACAGTGTGTACTTTAACAGGTGTGACAGACATTCGCATTTAGTGACCTTGTTACTTCTAACTATAATGTTCTTCCAACTCACAAGAGAAATATTGATTATTTCTCATAAATGCATGCTTAGTTTTATACTTTCAATTAAAAATGTATTATTATACAGTGCAAAATACATCTGTTTTAAGAAACATAATACTAAAAAATATAAATAATACCATGGATTCATATAATAATGCAATGTAAGTAGTAAATACTGTGATAAAAGTATAAAATATTTGCAAAATTTTAATATTTTGTAAGTAATATTTTCAAAATGTTACATATAAGAAGTGACATGTACTGTGCATTTGTTATCATTTTTAGTTTTTAATATAGAGAGTTTAAATAAAAGTAAGATATACTTACACTTGAGGTGAACATTTGCGAACTAATAACATCATTGTTGTTAAAATTCCCAAGAATAAAATACCAAAAACAACTCCAGTAACAAGTACAATGTTTATTTCAGCATCTAATGTAAAATGGAGCATATAATTAATTTAATCATATTGATTGTATATAAATTGTATATAAATTGATGTATATAAATTTTTTATGGTACTTAAAAAGTTATTGCAAAAGTATTTCTTAAAATTTGAAATAGTACAAGATAAGTAAATACTAACTGGTTTTTATTAAGAATGTTGTAGAATCAGAATATCCACCATGTGTAAAAGCTCGCATTCTGATATGATACCATGTATTTGGTTTAAGAGGTCCATTGCAATACACTCTTTTATTAGTGTTAGACGAAATTTCTTTACAGTTTGTATCTTCACCAAGTGTATACTTTACAGCTTTTACATCTCCATAATCAGCAACATAATTAGCTATAAGAAAATATATGTAATAATTTATATATTCTTAACTAAACTTAAATCCTTATTTTAAAAATTTATCACCTACGATAAGGATCCCACCATAGCCTAGTAGCTTGATAAGGTATCATAAAATCTTGCAACATAGCTTCTTCCCAGGAAGATATGTTTGGCCATGTATGATTTGTTATATCAAATCTAATGCTTGATGGCATGTTATATTCAACCCTTGATACTATAATAGAATAATAAACAACATTGCCATTTATATCAGGAAATAAAGGAAGTAAAAGTGTAACTGATGTAGTAGATCTTCGTGCCTTAAATGGATCTATAGTTATAGACGTACTACCAGCAGGATATAAAATGTTCTGATTTGCTGGCACTCCAAAATCTTGGACTCCCTTAACTTTTGCAGACACTTCAAAAGTATAATTGTACTCTGCTTTTAGCTCTTTTAAATTTACTGAAATTGTATCATTTTTTGAAACATCATTTGAAAGATACTTTTTAATAGTAAAAGAATGAGGTGTATAAGTAGTTCTAGTTCCATGTACAAATATATTAAAATATTCTAATATTCCATTTAAAGAACATGGGAAAGCCCATGTCAAAATAGTATCCAAAATATTTGTATTATTTTTGCTATTCATGATTAAACATGAAAAGTTAGATACCATTCCTGAAACTAAAAATTTTTGTAATGATATGATCAAATTAGATGTTACTAAACCTGTGAGCATTTATTGTTTTATGTAATAACTTGTTACCTCCAGCTGGTGTTTGAAATATTAAATCATTGCTATAATTTCCCCAACCTGCAGTTGTCCTAGCTCTAATTTTTGCTTTATAATTTGTATATGCTTTTACTTCTGAATATTCAAAAGTAAATATAGATCCATTTAAATATTTAATAGTTTTTAAAGCTACTTGTCTACACCAATAAGGCATAGGAAAACATATTTCCCCTTCAACTACAATTTCAAATTCGTGTAAATTCCCTGCTAGATATGTTGGTAATTCCCATACAAATATAAACTGTGAATATGTTATGTTTGTAACATTGAATGGAGGTGCAGTTGGTACTAAAATATTAAATAATATCATAGATTATCATTAGTATTATTTGTAACTTTTATTGCTTTTTTTATTATTAACAACAATTAAAGCAGTGTAATGTAACATTTCGTGTAATATTAAACAAATTTATTTTCTTCATACATATACATAATTTTCATGGATTTACTTTTACTTACTATCCTCCAATGTTGTTACACTTATTAAATTACTTAAGTCACTATTCCCTGCTTCATTAACAACATATGCCCAACATATATATGTTGTGAATGGACTGACATCTTTTATCATTGAATTTACAATAAGAAATTCATCTTGAATACGGGAATCTATAGGCACTTCAGTCTGTCCATTCATAATGTCATAACCATGTCCATTGCTTATTGTAGCATTACACATAGCTTTTAGAGATTTTAAAATACAATTGCTATTGCCTTTTTCAATTTTCCATGAAAGCATTATATCATTTATTGTAACAGTAGGTTCATTGGTATTTAACAATGGTGATCTTGATACTAGAAAAATGAAATGCAAATTTTGATTTAGTTTTAAGCAAAACTACTTCATGTTGTAAGTATAATGTTTATAGTTAATTTTTTACCAGTTGGTGCTGTTCCTGCTTGCATACTGACTCTTTCTCCATCATTATTATCTTCATCTACTGCATTAATAGAAATGGAATAGGAAGTACATGCATATAAATCATTTATTGTTATATTTGTACTAGTTATTTGTTTTGTTATTAATTGTGAATTAATAGTAACCCAGTAATGCTTAATGCACATTGCTCCTACTTCTGGTGGTTGCCAGTGGATGAATAAAGAAAATGCACTGGCTTCTACAATTGGATTTTGAGGTTTGCTTGATTCTAATAAAAACAATAATAATTGTTTTTTAATTAAAAACTACAATGTTACTGTACTAATTCAAGGACATACTTGGTGCATTTGTTTTTAATGTAATATTTAAACCATTAGATTGAGCTAGAAATGAAACAGCTCTAATTATAAAGAAATATTTCCCACATGGTTCTAGATTTGTTGAAACATATTTCGTTTGTATAACTGTCACATTATCACAAGTATCCTTAAAGCATTGTGTAATTAAGTAATTATTTACACATGTTGAATAATTTTCTGGTTCTTTCCAAGTTAAAGTAATTGTATTCGTAGTGGTATGTACCCCTAACTCTCGAATGTTCCCGATTTCGGTAACTAAAAGAAGTAAAATAACATTATAACATAAAAAAGTTTGATAAAAATAATTGAAAAATGATCGATTCTATATTGTATGTTGCCTTTGAAAGTAATTTTTCTAATTTCGAATAATCTAATTGAATATACATTAGAAGAGTTTTTAATTGTTGAATAACATTAAAGTACAGCAAAGTTAAGTAATAATATCAAATATCATATCAATATTATGTTTTTACTATGGCTGGTCGTTCCCGATTTAGTAACTCCATCCGAATTATTGTTAATGACTTTTACGGTAAATTTATATTCGCTACATGGATCTAGATCAGTGATATTATATTGCGTATTGCTTGCGTTCTTTTCAAAACATTCTTTTTTGGAGCATATGTCGATCGAATACACAAGCGATTCATTTGCAACATTCTCACAAGGAGGTTGCCAACAGAGAAATATCCAGTTCGTACCGGGCTCAATCGTTAAGTTTCGTACGTTCCTTTTATACTGATCTACGAAGCAAAAAATGAATTGTAGAAACATTAATTTATACTTCTTTTTACCACAACAATTATACCTGTCGTGTCACATGCCAATGATTCATCCTCCAACGAAATTTCATTACTTTCTAGTTTGTTGAGTGAAGTGAAAACGTGTTCGAATTTTTGAATGAAATTGTTAATCGTTGGATCAGGAATCGATACGTTTGCAGCGTTGCTTTTCGAGTAATCAACCAATAGGAGCTCATTTTGATCGAGTTCTATCGTTTCGTCTGGAAACTCCTCGATACCAATTTTAGAATCGTTTATTCCGGAAAATGTTGTGTATTTGATGTAATCGAGCGGTAATATTTCCGTCGATGCTTCATTTCGTACGAAATTACGAACGAAACCGTTCTCACTGAACACGCAAATGACCTGTAGCGCGTGGATTAGCACTTGCAATCGTTTTTTCCGTATCATGTTCGCCAGAAGACTGCAAATTGATGTAAGATTTCATTTAAAGATATTTCAAATCGTCGAAATCGAAGATAACACGTAAATGTTTTTATCTTAATTAATTAACAGTGCTAGCTGTGGCGTAAGATTTTTTATGATAATTTCATTATATATTTACACGTCGAATTGGTAACACTACTTGAAACGATACACAATATACTCTAGATCTTCAAAGAGATTGTTCCATATCGCAACCAAAATAAAAACAGACATTACGATTTTCTTTGATAAAGTTGAAACAATACTTCTCAATTTTTTTCACAGAAATATTGAATATCGTTGATGCTTCGAATTAATCATGCAAAACTGAAACGTTCTATTAATTGTCATTGAATATAAATTCTATCTTTCGTTTAATGCCATAATGTTAAAAACAAAGAAATTTGACGGATGATGGGTTTAACTTTGACTAACGCGCTTTATCAAAGTGCAAGAGTATATATGCAGATTATATTAATCTTATCGTCAGCGTGAATTTTTTGCGTATAAAGTGATATTTATTGTGTTGTTTAATAATCGAAATATTTTAGACATTTGAAATATCAAATAAAAAAATCAGAGTAAGAAATTATGTACTTCGTTTCATATTTCAAAACATATTATGCAAAATTTTTCCTACACATGTATATTTGAAACCTAATAATCGAAATGTGAAAGTTAAAAATAGTAAAAGTTAACAACATCAATTTTGGATATTCACATTTTAAATAATCACATAATCTACGTTTTATTTTATATCATATTTTAAAACATATATCGCAAACGTATTTACACTACGTCGTTTAAAACTAAGCTCGTAACATTGCAAAAACTCTAATGTTAAAAATAAAATGTTATACAATGGGAATGTTTTTTCCGTACAAAACAATATTTCATGATTGATCGATATGTTATTACTCACGTCAATCATAAGTTGTTTGGTAATATTTTTCCACAGTATACTATGCTACAAAACGAGCTCAAGATCCTCTATATCATCTATATAGTCCCCGTAAAAAAGGATTCTTCTATTTGATTTATTATTCACTAACACATCACAAACAAGTGTTCTATCTTTTTTGTCGAAAACATTTTCGCACACCAAAAAATTGTTCTATTTTATCCACTTATTTAAGAAAGAATCAGTTTATTCAGAACGAATACATAAGAACACGCTGGTTATTGTTAATAAAATCGCAAAAAAATAAACATTCGAATCGGTGATATGAAGTAACGAAAATATAAAGCACTATTTTGAAAACGCGATACGTCAGCTATTTCCTCGATTATTATTCTGACCACTTACCCACAACTTTTCATTTATCCCCCCTGGTCATCAATATCACTGATAAGAATCTTAAATCCATTCTAAACTCACGTAAGTGCACTCTGCACTACTTTATTAATCAAACATAAAGATAACATTTACCACGATTTTTTTTTAATTTTTTCACGCAATTCTTTATCCGTTTTTCTTATTTTAAATGCAGTTTTTATAGAAATTAATTTTTCGAAATTCCTGAAATTTAGAATAAAAGATATATCGAGGAATTTTAACGGAGTATATACGATTTATAATTGTAATCGCGATTATGGACAGAACTGATAAGTTCATTGCACGGAAGTTCATATATTTTCTATGAGCAATAAAAACGTTATTAATGGAAATGAAAATATGATATCTAATCATAGCTTACTGTCAGCTACAACAATGATTAATAGAAAGATTTGTAATATCTAAACGCTTTTAAATTTATAATATTATATCAGTCCTTAAATATATTATACACAATGTTTAATTATATAATAGAATTATATTTGTTAAACGTTGAATTGTTTAATTAAAATTGGAACAAAAAATACATACGAAAAATATTGTTTTTTTCTCTTCACAATTTAGTTCAAATTCACTTTTTAAACGTTACTTCTTTCATAATATACATATAAAAAGATGATCGTTCCTCTTTAAAAATGTTTCTAATTTTTAACAAACAGCTAATTTTATTATAATAGAAATTAAATTCGATTGTAAAATAAAATAAGACGGGATTATGCCCTGGAATCTCCGACCAATTGCATCGACAATTACTTATGAAGCGAAGTAAAAGAACACGTTTCTTCTAAGGGAAGCATTCGAGGCACTTCTCTTAAAGTATGTCAAAAATAGTATGCTTAGCCTCTTGAACTCTTAAACTTGTATACAACTACATTTGTGTTTGTAGCAGATGAGTAACATGTCTCTATCTTTATAAGATAAAAGTTATAACAAAGCTAGTTTTGTTAATCTTTTGTTTATTTTTTACTTATAGCATCTTACATTTGTAACATGCTACAATATATGTATAATATACTCGGTGAAAAAAGCATGTATATTTACTAGGTATATGTAACTAATAATTTATATATTATAAAATGTCTGTTTAAAGATTAACGATAATATTATTGTAGGAATGTATATCTTTTCACAAAAAATGTTTATTGCACCTCTCAAATCATTATTTTGGAAAAAAAGATAGAGACTGCTGGGTAATAAATTATATTCAGAATTTCATTTTATTTCTTTAACGTACATCAAAAACATTTATACTAATTTAATTAGTACAGTCTTTGAGGAGGTCCCATGGAAGATTTGATGTGAAGAGAACGTACGTTTTGCCAATGTTTCTTCAACAACGAAACCAAAAAATTAATGGAAAGATGTACATTTTGTACCAGTTCATCTGGAGTCATTTCTACGTGTCCTACTGCCACTGATAGACATAACACCTGAAAGGATGTTCTTTGCATTACATAAGTTTTTAATTCTACTTTAATAAGAATTTACAGTCTAATACATTTTTGATAACATAATAAGTATATAAGAAAATGCACTTATTCTTCGTTAAAAAAAAGTATATACATACCTTCTTCATTTGGAATTTAATTGTACCTTTCACCTCATCAATCTTTCCCACCATCGATTCTTGATGAGAAAGAAGACCAGGGAATTTACCAGCTTTGTTCAGACCAGGACCAAGAATACGTGGAATTTGTTTAATTAAGGATTCACTAGCCAAGAAAGCATCATATTTTTTAGCTGTAAAGAGAAGGCACAAATTAACTTAATGCAAATTACTTAACTTGATAGAAAATTAATTTAAGTAGTGTCTCGACATGGATTGGGGTGCGAAGCAATGAAATACAACGTCCTCACCTTATGAAGAATTTAATATCCTTCCACTTGACAACCACTGTTATGAATTATAAATTAACAACGGTGCTTTTGGGAAGGTACAAACATAAAAGAAATAATACATCTCAAATTACCTAGTTTCTTTACCAATTTTTTGTTTTTATTTAATTTCTTCAGTGCCTCTGCATCCATATATGGAATATTATTAGCTTTAGCTTCATCGCAATGTTGTTGGTCACCCAAAACACAAACTTGCATTTTTGGTCTTGGGATATTCTTTAACCTTTAATAAATACAAATTATATGGGTAATGAGAAAATAAGTTTTCATCATTTCTCATCATTGTTTTATGCAAATTAATTTAAATATAATTCAAAACAAAAATAAAATTTATAATTATTCTAATTGTATAAAAATGAAAATGCAATTAATCAAAGTTAATGTTCTCAGTAACATATATAACTACATAAATTATTCAGATAATACATGCAGTATAGTTTCCATCATTGAACATTGGTTTCAATAGTTAGATTAAATAGTCGCCACAACTGAATATTAACTTACCAGCAGGATCATGAGTCATGATCCTGTAATAAAAATAACGGTAAAAAACCTCCCCAATTTATTTAAGACCCTGGGTAAAGGTCCGCCAGGTAAAACCCAGCTTCCTGACTATATATGAGGCAATCTTTTCAGGTGTTAGTTAAAAAAATTATGTTATGATAATCATTAAAAACCGAAAAAAATCCTCAATGTCAGGTTGAAACATACTTGACGGTGCCTGAGAAACGTTTGTCCTTTTGTGGATCATAATTCTTCAAACCAATTTGGAGTTCCACTGTTTCTAAGAATTTCCTCTTTACATCATGTGAATGTTGGATAACAGCATTTACACATTCATAGAGAGTATCACGCGATACTTTGGACCTGTTAATTAAAATTATTATAATCAAAAATTTAGCTTCAAATAACTACTACTACACAATTTAATCATGTATAACCTATACCCAATATATAACTGTAACTTTCTCTTGTAATTAAATATTTAAATTTATATTTGAATTTGAAGTAGTAAAAGCTCAATGTTAAATTTTATTGACTGATAAATTAATATTAATTTTAGTAATGCCAATACATTGTTTAAATTATATAATTTTAAGACAGTATAAAATAAAGTTACTTCTATTAAAATATAGTAAGAACCAAAAGATTTTATTTTTAGTTAATAAGTAGTTTTATAATTCATTTTATAAAAGGTTCTTAGAAACATAAATATCTTTAAGAAATGTGGCCAAATATAAAGGAGTATACATACAAAAATTAATGCAATATAATGAATTGAAGTTACGTTTATTATAAGAAAATATTAGCAACTACGTTAAAATGATGTGTTAAAATAAGTTTTATTTGTAATATTAATAAAATAAAAGTTTGGATTACCAAAATATGAAAAGATGAATACTCACGTCATTTTAATATTTCAAGCAACACGAGGACTAACGGAAACAGAACTGATCCACCATCCGACTAAAACGGAAAAGGAATTTAACAACGTGATCAAGCTAGATGGGTATAATTTTTATAATTATATTTTAATTATATTTTCAGTTTTTATAGCATTGTATTTCCACTAAGATTTGTTATGTATTTTAGATTTTCTAGAATTTTAATGATTTTTATTTTTTTAACTTTTTACTGTTGTAAGATTGTTACAATCTGCATCTATCATTGAAATAAATAAAGGATATTAGTTAGTAATTCGATGTCTACTAGATGATTTTTATTTATTATTGAATGTACATTTATACGTAATATTAACATGTATAATGTTACATAAATTATGTTTCATGCTTTAAAACAAAAAATAACACATTTACATAAAGTGGGTGTTCTTACAGCTTATTCTTGTAAACAAAACCGATAAATAGGTCCATGTTTTGAATTACTTCATAAATGACAGTTTTAAGTAATTTAATTATGAAGAAATAATAATTATTCCTGTAATCCTAAGAGATAACAAATAATAGAGATGATAGTTTTATAGTTAATAATAATCAAAAGATTTTTTGAGGTTAATGATGTATATATTTATTTACTTATGACAAAATTTCTTAGAAATAAAGACATATGTAAATACATTTGGCACTCAAGTATATGTATTTTACATTAACTCCATGAAGTATGTAGTATCTTTTAATGTGCATTTAAATATTTCTATGGTTAAAATTAAACTAATTATTTAAGGATAATCTTTTTGACATTACTTAATAAAAAAATTTGTTTTATTTTGTAGTTAAAGATGTGTCCAGCACTTTTGGAAAATGAAGAACGATGTTTTGGTGGAATGACATTTTTTGCCCAAAGTCATCCAGTTGAAGTTTGTGGTAGTAATGGTTTACCTCTTACACCAAATTCAATAACAATATATGGAAAATCTCAATTTCTGAAAACTATTCATCACCCAAATTTGTCTACATATCTTGATATAATTAGAAGTAAACATGGTAAAAATTATTATATTTAAAAGATACAAGGACTAGAAATGCCTCTTTTGATTATGCAATAAAAATTATATTTTTTGCAGAACGGATAGTAGTTGTTACAGAATATAATGGAGATCCATTAAGTAGTAAAGAAAATTTAAACATAGATGATATTATGAAAATAACATTTCAATGCTTGTTAGGTTTGCAACATATGAATATATTAAATTTAGTACACAGACATCTAAGTTCTGAAAATATATTAATCAATAAGAGTGGAAATGTGCAATTATATAATTTTGGTTTATATTATATGACGGATAATGGAAAAAATGTTTCTTTTCCAATTGGGTATGCTTTAGTAAAAAAAATTATTTGAATAAAACTTCAAACATGTAGATATAAACAGAATATAAATTAAATTAGTCTTTTCTAGTAGTCAGTAGTTTTATGTACAATACATTTGTTTATAGTTACCCAAAATATACAGCACCTGAAGTATTTTTAAGTTCTGGTATTAGTAGTCCAAAAGTGGATTCTTGGTCTTTGGGTATAATTATTTCAGAATCCTTACTAGGAAAGCCAATATGGCCAGGTGTGAAATTATCCCAATGTTTGAGAAAGGTTCTCAGTTTAATACACTGTGAAACTTCAATTTTTGAGCGTCTTGCAAGAGAAAATAGTTGTTATGAAATTTACAAGGTAAAATTTTTTGATAGTACAATTGTATACTTAATGACATAAATCATTTTTTTTAATTTTAAAAAAATTAACAATCGTATTACATTAGGATTTACCTGATAAGGTAAAGGATTTTATAGAGTCTTGTCTTCAAATTCATCCCTCAAAACGTAAAGTACCGGAAGAATTATTGAAACTGCCGATATTTGAGGAATTTTTATTAAAAAATGAAAAAGAAAAAGAAGACAATCTTTATAAGAATGTTATTGTTAGAAAAATGGATGAATTATATTATTTGTGGCAATTAGCTGGAGGAGATATCACAGTGGAGCTAAAAAAACAAGGACTTATTAGATCAAGACCACCTATTTTATCTATTCCAAAGTAATTCTAAACATTTTATAAATATTATGTTCTATAAAAATGAAATGCAATTTATTAATTTCTTTTTTAGTTTAGTAATACTTTTAGGTCAAATGTTTGGCAGAAGAGACACAGCAGGCTTACTTGATTTACGTGTAGTTAAAGTTCCTCTTGATACACTACATCAACGTTTATCTCATATCCCGTATATAGCAAATTATCCGTGGTTAACAAATGAGTAGGTATAACAAAAATACATATATGAAATTTATTTTTTTTTTTTTGTAACTATATTAAATGTTTATTAATTTTTTTGTAGGATGCGCGTTCAGTCGCAAGAAGATTTAATAGATTCTGCTTCACAGTTACCTCTAATTATAAGAGAAAGAGATACAGAATATCAATTTTATAGGATTGTTTTATATGATAGATTACTACAGGTACTTGCATTAATCTAAATTTTTTGAACTTTGAAGTAATTACAGTTATTTATTGTCATTTTGATATTTATTTAAGTAAAAGGTATGTAATTAATAGACGTTTATCAAAATAGAATTTTTTCATAGGAAATATTAAAATATTTTTTACACTACTAAGTTTGATAAATATAAAGTTTCAATTTAAGTTTATTTATGTATTATTATATTTTAGGTTTATCCAATTACTCGGGAAGCAATCATTGAAGAAGCACATAAAGATATCCCCCCACCTGTTAGAGGAGCTGTTTGGGCCGCTTTACTTGGTATTATTGGTGATATTCAGAAACGTTATGATATGATTGATAAAGAAACACCCACTCACACAGATCGACAGGTAATTTGCAATAAATTATATTACATCAGTTATTTTTATACATTAGCTTATTAATAATTTTTTAGATAGAAGTAGACATACCAAGATGTCATCAGTATAGTGAATTATTATCATCTGGTGCTGGCCATGAGAGATTACAAAGATTGCTTAAAGCATGGGTTCGAAATAACCCTCACTATGTGTATTGGCAAGGATTAGATTCATTAACAGCTCCATTTCTTTATCTTAATTTTAATAATGAAGGTAATAAATTAAATAAATTGCATATTTTATATGTCCTTTATTTCTATGTTTATTATATAATATTTTAATTTTAGCTAGAGCATTCGAATGTCTGTCTGCATTTATACCAAAATATCTTCATAAATTCTTTCTAAAAGATAATTCTGCAATTATCCAAGAATATTTAGGAAAATTTTCACAAATTATAGCTTTCCACGATCCTCAATTAGCTAACCACCTTAGATCGATCAATTTTGTACCAGAATTGTTTGCTATTCCCTGGTTTTTAACAATGTTTTCACGTAAGTTGTTTATTATTAATACTTGAATTATATAAAATTGTTAACATGTTATATTTGTACTTAAGCACAGAAATTATTAATTGATATGTATTCTTAAATCTTTCCATTTTAGATGTATTTCCTCTTCACAAAATACTTCATTTATGGGATAAATTGCTATTAGGAGATTCTTCATTTCCACTTCTAGTCGGGTTAGCGATATTAAAACAGCTGCGCGACTCGTTATTAACTTCAGGTTTCAATGAGTGTATTCTATTATTTTCTGATCTTCCTGAAATTGACATAGAATTATGTGTTAAAGATTCTATGATGATGTACCAAAATACACCACCTAGTATTACTTATAGAAAACATCAATTTAATCAACCAAAGGTATAAAAATAAATTTGTATATACTTCTGAATGTTTTTATATATATTTTTCTATTTGTATATATTTTTGAATATTTTATTATAAGTTCAAATAAGAAATACTGTGTTACAGGATATAAATTGGTCCGAACTCGAACCGGGGACCGAAAAAATGCCAAGAATTAGCGTCGATGACTTTTTAAATTTATTAGACAATAGTCCTGAGAGATTAATAGTTGTAGATGTACGCAATAACATACAGTGAGTACTTTATTTGTAATGAGAAAGCAAATTTAGCTGAAAATTTATTATATGTCTATCTTTATAGATTTGAAAGAGGTGCTGTAGTAGGTAGTATTAACATTCCATTTACAAGTGTACAGCTTTCTCAAACTCATATTCAAACACTTGGACCACATGCAAAACCACTTGTAGAAAATAAAAACAGTGTTGTTATAATTATCGGACCTCATGATCAAAATAATGCACTGGTAAATGTTACACTATAAAATTAATTTCTTTTTTTTTACTGTTAAAAATAAAATATGTTCTGTAGTTTGCAGATTTTCTGGTGAAGTGTGGAGTTGTTGGTGTATGTTCCTTACAAGGAGGAATTTCTGCCTTACGGTCAAAATCTCCAAACGTTATAGTAGCTGCACGTTAAAAATATGTGATTATCGCATATGTTAAAAATTCGAATGTGTAAATAATTGTTAGACAACATGATACTTTTTTAATAATGAGATTATAAATAAATGATAGTAAGCATAGAACATGTATAAATAAAATGATTAAAAATTTTATACTACATAAAGCATGCTATAGTATCTTCATCCACTTCAAGTGGTAGCCATAGAAACTGAATCAAAACATTAGAATTGTAGTACACAGATTTCATTTATATTTAAGTACTATTTTTAGTCACCATTAATATAATTGTGTAAACACGATTTAATAATTTTTTAACCATGGAAGGTAATATTTCTCCAAATTTACAGAAGTGGATAAAAAAGTGTTTGAAAAAAGAATTTGAAAGTAATGTACAAAAGTCATTGGTGGAAGATCTGAACTATGCTGATATAGCTCAAAGAATTATACATTCAAAAGAAATGTCTACTTTAGTGAATTCTATGAAAGTTACAATTGTTGAACAATCTGCTTCAAGATCTGTATCAACTGCAATTTCTGATTCACGACCTCAGTCATCATTTTCTTACATTAGTGATCAAACAAGTGAAGATTGGAATTCTCCATTAAATAATGATGAATGTTATAATCTTATTGTTGACAAAATTAATCAAGATAAACCTGCTCATGTTAGATTAGCTGGTTACGAAATGTTATTAAAAAGTGAACTATCCAATTTAAATAATAACCCCATATGGGATTCACTTCAAAAAGCTTTACTAGATGGTCTTATAGATGAAACTAGACCTATTTTTGAAGCTAGTTTACAAGTGCATGCAAAATTGCTCACTTGTTTACAATCACATGATGTACATATAAACTTATTGAATGCTTTTGATGCTCAATACCATTCACAAAAAACATTTGAAGTATTACCTACATTAATTGCTGGAATTAATTTTAAGTTTTTTTTACATGAAAAAGTATTTCGTATTATACATTTAATAATGTGTTATCATGAAGAAAAACTAAAAAGTGCAAGAAATCCTGATAAAACCATAGAAGAATTAATAGAACAATTTATGACATTTTTGAGTACTCATGAATTTGGAAGTATAATGCAACCTAAAACATTGAATGTATTGAACATTATTTCTGTATTAGAACCACGTGCTGATTGGAGTAGAAAATGGATTGTTAGTCTTGCTACTAGAAAAATGTTTTTGACTGCCTTGGAAAAGTCACCAAGTTTATTACAACAAATAATGCACTATGTACAGAAAGGATTGGAAGAACTTCCTTGTATCATAGCAGTGTCTATTTATGATGATCCAATGGAAGTTATCATTAATGGGAATACAATACAAACAGTAACTTATCTTCATTGTTTATGTTTTATATCACAACTCTGTGCTTATGAAGCAGGCCGCAAACTTTTAACAGAAATTGCATTTGAAATTCCATTTTCAATTTCTAAGTTCTTAACTGCTTCATTGAGAGCTCTAAATAAATTATCTGTGGAAACGTTAAATGGTGTATATGATGTTTCTTGTTATGCTCTACAGCTCATTTTAGATAAACCCAGAATTTTATATGATTATGAGTTTTATCATATTGCATTATGTCATTTACCTTCTCTATCTGAAAAAAACATTAAAATATGGTCACACACATTAAATATTATTTTGCACATGTTAGACACTATAGATGGTTCTCAATTTCTTATATCAGAATGTAAAGAACATACAGTAAATTTCGAAAATAGTGTGCCAAAGTGTCCAGCTATGTTTATTATAGTAATAGCATCAAATATGTTAAGGCAACCTTTCTCCATAATGAATGTAGAGTATCTTCTTAAATTATTTGAAGTAATACAAAAGTTATTTGATGTATTTGATGTGTATGAAATTATACAGTATAAAGTAGAAAAGGAATTTTACCCTGCTGTATCATATTTCTACAGGAAATTAGATAAATCTTATTTTGAAAATGAAAACAAAGCACAACAGATAAATAGGTAATTTGTACTTATATACTACCCACTTTTATTGATGAAATAAAAGATAGTAACAGATAATACTAATAATATAAAATTTTATTTGTAGTGCAGTTAACACTTTATTACTTAAAATGGTTTCAATACCATTTGGATTGAAAGCTCTTGTTCAGGAATCGTCAGTGTTTCAAGAACTAATTGAAGGGTCTATTGTACCTTTAAGAATGTCGTGGACATCAATAGAAGTAGTCAATTTTGTATCATATGCTGCGTTTTTTCAATTGGGGTATAATGTAATTGCTAATCTTGCACCCCATGTTTTGTCTAATTTATTTTCAGAAACATGTAAAATATTAGAAGATCCACATTATTTTCATGATCCATGGGATCACGAAAATATTCAGAAGTTTTTACACATATTAACATTTTTTTCTCTTAATTTTAAATGTAAGAATAATAATAAAAAATCTTCATTATGTCACTTCACTTTAATATCAATTTATTAATACCAATTATGTATTTAAAATTTTGTAGGTTTTACTGCATTTATGACAAACTCAAAAGAATCATACAATAATGAAGAATACAATTATCCACTTAATTTACCAGAACTGTTTAATAATTCAATAAATCCTGAATCAAATTATCATTATTTAGGACTTTTATCATTAGATGCTGTAATTTGGAATTTAAATATTTGTTTATATTTAATAAAATTAT
>NW_017100137.1:704493-708295 GCF_001263275.1 Habropoda laboriosa | reverse complement strand
TATAAAGTAATTTTTTTGTTTACTAGAACACAGTTTTGATTCAACTAGTAGATCAAATGCAAAAAGCAATTCCTACTGCAGAATGGGGAGAAAACTTTCAATGGAAGGAAAACGTATTATCAAGCACAGATTTTTGGTTTGCAGAAGAAATACATGGAATTAATTTAGCTTTGTGTTATGCAGAACAAAATAGAATTTTACAAAATACAACTGAAATGAAAGAAAAATTGCAAGAATTTATAAATGCATGTTATGCATTTATACAGTATGAAAGGCTACAAAAATTTGATGGATTTGATTGGTTCTTATCAACAGTATTTATTATTTGTGAAGGAGATGTAGAAAGGTATGCATTAGATTATTTTAGAAAATTTAATTTTTTCATAGCATAAGTTTATGAAAACCGCTATCTGGTAAATATTAAATAATTCTTTATCCCTTGTTCTTCATTTCATATATATGCCTCAGGTGACCGCGAATACACCCGTTACTAGCAAATTCAAAATGTTTTGTCAAAAGTACTTTTATGAATAATCATAAAAATTGCGCGACAAAACAACATTGAAATTGCCAGTATTTTTTCAAAGAAAAAATATAGGGTAACTCTAGCTAGTCAAAGTATCATCAGTGGCAGGTCTCAGGTTGAAAACTTGGTCATCATTGAGATAATAATGCGCATAAGACTGTTCTTTATCATCATCGACCTTTTAAAATATTATTATGATGATACTAATAAAATGCGATAATTAATTGCAGATCTAAAACATTTATCACACAATTAATTCATTTCCCAGTAACTGCATTTTTGTGGTCCAATTTGGGGAAAGTTGTGGACAAGCATAGTAAGGAAGAATGTGGTACACAATTTACATTTATGCAATTTCTAGAAAGCATTGTTAGTAACGAGTTTCCACATGTTAAATTTGCGCTTAAGGTATGTGTATATATATATTGAAAAACAAATGACAAAGCTATTTTCTTATTAATAATCACTTTTCTGTCAAGTAATTAATCTTATCATATTTTTATTAATTAATTTACATTCTAATGTAGAATTCATTTGGAATGGATTGGTCATTGATGTGTAATTTAATGATATCTCAATGTTTTTGGGGTTTACTTCCATGGTCTCAAATTATGCATTTTTTTACTATTTGTGTCCTGTTTTCATCTGATTACATAATTTACTATTGCGCATCACTTCTGTGTCATTGTCAAAATAAAATAATGGAAAATATAACACGTGGAAAGATGTGGCCTGAACATATGGTGTGTATATATATTACAGCATGTATGGTGCCTTGTTTTTTGTACATATAATTATGCTATTTATACAGGTTCTGGACGATTATCAATGTCATAATTACATTAGATTTATGAATACATTAGATAAAAGATATGGAAACAAAATTTTACCAAAATTCTCGATTAAAGGGTTTAATTAAACAAGTGAAACGTAAACATTTGTTTCTGTTAAGTGAAAAATAAAACTCCCATTTTTAATATGTATTCATTATGTTAATAGAGTACAGAAAAAAACAGAACTAATCCTATAAAAATATGTATATACGTTACACTAACAATTTTTTTTAATGCTTGTTGTCATACACGCAGTGTTTTGTTTAACATTATTTTTTAAATAAATTTATTTATGTATATAAATGTCTTAATATATTTATTGATTTATAAAATATGCTCCATGTGTAAGTATGAATGTTGCACATATGCATGTGTATGTACATACATATGTATGAATAATATATAAATGATATTAAACTTTGATTAAATAACTAACAAATATTTATAAATTTTTTTTTTGGAAAATGTTTTGTACGTAGTATGTGCAATATTTATACAAGTCGTACCTTTTAAATTCAGGAATAAGATATCAGTTACAGACTGTTCCTTTATTTGTAAAATGTTTCAGAACTGATGGATAAATAACCTTATGTACAGTAATGACACAGTAGTATCATGTAATTGTTGCATTAATGGATTCAGTCATCATGAATAGTGAACAGTTTTGCTACTTCATTTAAGTCATCATATTTTGTGCCTCTGGCAAGTACCTGCAATGGGTATATAAAAAATAAATATATATTTGTAATATAAATGTATAATGCATATATTATTGCATATTTTTTAAACGCACCTGCCTAGCAATTGGCATTCGATTAAAGATATTCCAAAGAACTATGCCAACCACAATATCATCACGTAAATAAAAAACGACACCTTTTCCAAAGTCGTCATATTTTTTAGGTTCCACCTCTGTTGGTGGTTTTGAATCCTTAGTACATATTGATTTATCTTTTTCTTCTGAGTTTAATTGTACCGTATCATTTGCTTCTTTTGAACTTAATTTCTATATTACAAAAATATAGAGTATAAAAATCATAAAAGTAAATTACGATTTTAATAATCATATAACTCGCATCACCTCCTTATTTGAAGTTTGAATAGCTTCGTTTGAACTACTAATGGATGTTATTGAAGTACTAGACTCCGTCGCTTTTACAAAAACTCCTACAGTTGGCAGTGATGAATCCACAATACCAATTGCTTCATATCCAACCTCGGGCCCCAAATCGGACCAAAACATAGATTGATGTTGATATGGTTTTCCTAATGAACACAAAAATATAAATTCCGTTATTTCTCGTTTTATGTTGATTTTCATTATTAGTCATTATCATATAACATATTGTACAAATTTTAACTCACCTGCACCCGTCATATTTTCTCCTGCTAATCTCCCTGAAACTACAGCATGATCATGATGTTCTACTCTTCTTCTACCAAGTCTAATATCATAGAAGCAAGCTGCATCTCCAGCAACCCAAAGATTACTCCTTGCTTCTAATTCCGCATTAACAAGGAAACCGCCTACTTCAGGATCTGTTTCTAAGTGCGAAGCTTTTGCCAAATCAGTATTTGGTTCAACGCCTACTGCTACAATCACTTGATCAGCCTCAATCTTTTCATGTAAATAACAAATGGACAAGCATTTATTGTATCGCTTTTAAAACTTTTATATAAATATTTAAATAAAACGTACAATACGATTTTCCGAAAGAACGAGTGATAATTGTCCACTTTTGTAAGAATAGTCCTCAACTTCAGAATTAGGAATACAATTAACACCTTCTAATATTGCTTTCTTTGTTGCCCATTCACTTAGATATTGTGGTAATATTTGATCCATTATAAATTTTTCTTTATATACTTGATATACATTTTGATCTTCAGACACTAAACAAAAATATAATTACTTAAAAAGTGATCTTAATAATAAAGAGATGATTATTAGTTAAAAAATGTCTTTAATAATAAGGAGACTTACAATTACGCGCCAGAGAGCAAGCGAGTTCTGATCCCAGAAATCCGCCACCAATTATTACTATGTTTTTACATTTAGGATTATGCACAATATCTTCTAAATCGAGAAAATCTTCTTTTGTTCTAAAGCTTACAATTTTATCTTTAATTTCATCTTGAAGTGATTCAAAAACTGGAAGGTTTTTAGGTAATGCACCTAAAAACATATTATAATTAAAATTATATGCAAACCCTGAAGACAAATTAATTATACTTACCAGTTGCAATAAGACACTTGTCATACTTTATTGTGTAACCATCATCAAGTGTCACAGTTTTATTTGGAACATCAATTTTTGTAACTTTCCAACCTGTAGCTACAGCCACACCACCTTTGTCAGATTCATTTAAATTACTGACTTCCGAATAAAATTCTGGTGGCTCATAAAATATACTGTAAATAAAATTATAATATGTAAAAAAT
>NW_017100137.1:702355-704353 GCF_001263275.1 Habropoda laboriosa | reverse complement strand
TATACCTTAGCTCTAGGATCTCTAGATTTAATAGACCTAAATGCAGAAAATGCAGCTGTTCCTCCTCCTATTAAAAGATAAGGTATTTCTGAAGGGAATGACTTAGAAGTAGTTGGAGATTTAGTTTTCTCAAGTGATCCTCTCTGTCTCCTTGCATCCAGTTTCTCTAAATATTTAACATAAAAAGAATTAATCATAAGATTTCATAATATATTAAAGATTTCATAATTATAAGCTATCTTTCAACTTACTCTTACTTACATCCGTCTGAGAATCTGATTTCTTTGCAGTAAACCAATTCGTGGAAGATATCTATACAATATGTTCAAATAAAAATATTAAAGAAAGAAAAAAAATTAAAAATCTTTCATATTATGGTTTATTATAACTTCATTAGCTGTTTTTTAGAATGTAATTAAAAATTAAAATAAAACAATGTAGAATAAAAAATATTAATACCATACCACATATATTGTGACTCCTGCTAAGAGTAAAGTTGCCAATATCTTCCAATATGGTGGTGGTGGTGGTTCCTTGTCATTTGATTTCTGAGAATCATCTGATTTTCCGCAAACTTCATAACAAGATGGTGGACAAGATGCATTAGGATGAGATTCACATAAAGGGATAGATCTCTTTGGTTTGGAATACCTACTTTCAGGTACACATTCTTCTGGCTTTATGGTGGTGCCTGGATACTTGTATGTTTTCTTGTCATTTGTATTGCTACTATACCATAAATTATGAATACTAACAATTCCTAAAATCAAGAAGAAATGAAAAAGATTATTTAAAATTAAAATGTAAACAATAATTAAATAAATTTTAAAAATTAGAAAGATTAATAATTAGTTTTATTACTAAATATAATTTACTTTATTACTAAACATATAGAACTTTCTTTCACTAATTTTCTTAAAATCATTAAAATACAAATGAAAACTTTGATTATTTCAATATAAAGTAAGAAACATGAAACAACAGAAAATATTTTGAAGTTATTAATATACAACAAAACGTATGTTAGTCAAATCTCATCAATAATTATGTACGAAAAAAAATATAGAAAAAAAAGTAATCACACTTCAAGTTTAGAGGTTATGTCGCATGGTACACAATCAAATGTACCATACATAAATTTAACAAAATATTAATTAAAAAATATTTTTATCTAAACATGTATTTACAATTATAAAATTTTATGGTTAATGGTAATGACTAAAATATCAAACAAAGAATTAACATGAAATTGTATCATATAATAGAAAGAAGTTAAAGGAAGAAATATCGTAAATTAAAAAGAAATTATATTTTTAAGAATAAATTAAATGAATACTTACCAACGTATTTTAGAGGTCGATAAAAATGATTAGCATGTGAATGCCTTGTAAGTTTTGGCAATCGTCCTATAACTCTACCGCAGCTTAACATTTTTGACGGGCCAATTTTGGCCTTATGCAATATGGAAGTGGCGCGTGCAGCCGGTTTTGTTATCCCCACGCACGACTGGAAGTCGCTTTATGGTTTTCCCTTTACATTCGAATGACACGGGACACTCCATTACCAAATTTCTTTTGCAACCAAGTTGCCGTACTCACAATTCATCGATTTTGAAACACTTTCTCAAAAATTGTTTGCAATGCGTTAAAAAAAAAATGTAAATTTAATAAAATCTGGATTACAAACTCAATTTGATAACGAATGACAGCCGCGCAGACGGCATAGTGACAATCGCGCAAAATCAATCCAATTCAAATGATACAAATATGTAAGTAAGCATATATACAATATGTTTATCAAATTAAAAATAATATGTGAATGTTTATAAATTTAGAATATTTAATGATATAATATTTACATAACTCAAGTCTATAAATTCAATTTAATATGGATGTTGATTATTTTATTCGTAAAAAGTAATTACGTATAAATTGACACATTATTGCATATATAATGTATATTAAATAGTTTGAAATTAAAAATGTTTTAAGATATGGA
>NW_017100137.1:700215-701995 GCF_001263275.1 Habropoda laboriosa | reverse complement strand
AAATTAAAGAACACAAATTCAAAAGTAAATAAAAGATATACATTAAAAAAAAGTAACTGCTATTTGAATAATTTCTAAATTATAAAACAAGCATAAATATTGTTTTTTTTATCTTTAAACAACAAAGAACGTTCAGATGAGTTCATTTATTGATATTTATACAACCTTCGCAAAATTCAAGGTGAACAACATTGAGTCATATCATATCCAAAGAAGACTCACGTACACCTTGAAATTTTTAAGGTGTGATGTATCTTTATTGTTACAATATGATTGAAATTTATCATAATACTTACATCTTTGTACTTAATTTCGATATATACCAATATCATTTTATTATTAATACACACATGTTTGTTGATTATTATTTTAACACTAGTTATTGATTTAAGTAAAAATCACACAGTTTCAAATTAAATGTAAAACTTTTAAAAAATACCACATTTTTTAATTTTATTGTAGCTGTTAAATATTTTTATTAATGTCTATCTTTTGAACATTTTAAATAATATACATATAATTGTACATATAGGTGTACGTATAAGTATAAATATCTACGAGAAAATATGGAAAATAATTGTACTATGCAATAATTAAAAAAATTGCGCAAATTTATTAAAAGAAAGCTAATTTGCAGAGGACGCTACTGCATTAAAACTGAATATACACCTAACTTCACTGTTGAACATCAACCTAAAAAGTTGTAAATATACAATTTATACTTTTTCGGAACAAAATTGATTTTTCAACATGATAATTTACATATAAAATTGTTGATAAATTTAAAGTAAAAGTATACACTATGTTATAATGAACGTTGAAACATTTTGATAAAACGTCAAGTCAGATAAGATATCATTTTATGCATTTCGTCTTTCTAGTGAAAGTATAAGTTACTTTAATTAAGTTACAAATCATTAAACATAATTAAGACTAAAAAAATACTTTCGGATCTTGTTTAAATCATTTAATAATAAAAAAAGTTTTCAAAATACATTGTAAGTTCAGTTTTGTCCATAAACAGATCAGTAGATATGTATATTTTTTTATTAAAACGTAAGAAAGTCATATCAAGGAAAATGTTTAAAAATGATTTATATATCATTATTTTTAATAACTGAGGTGATTTTAAATATTTAAAAACTAAATTTCCATATACAGTGCATTTTTAATATAAAGTAAGAATTATGATAAATCATCTTTAAAAAAGGATAAAAGAATAATATTACCATGTCAAAATTTGTAAATGTATATAGAAATTTTATTTCTTGTTTAATTAAAAACTGAAATAATTTACAATACATTTACATTTATCATAGTTAGCAAAATATTTGAACAAATAACATATAGAATATAATTAAGAATTAATATAATATTACATATTAGACATGTAACTTATATGTAAATTTGAGGTAGGTTGTTAGAAATAAAAATATCATGTGAGTCCTTTAAAATCAAGTAGGAAGGGTTGTTCTTATATGTACCTTGTGGATGTTCTTTTTATAGACAAAGTTTGACCTCCTTCTCTTTAGTAACCAGTACATTCAAGTGCCATATATATGTAAGTATATAAATTACTGCACTCTGTGATTTGATTATACAAATAATTTCTCGATAAGAAAGTTAGTGATATGTTTGGAGGCAAATTTAAATGTTATGAGGTAAAATAAAATACTTCTTTCCAAACTGTCTTATTATAAAAATGTATTCTGTATATATTTTTGTTATCATCTCCTATTTATTTATTTTTTTTAGTTTTTAAATTTTTCATTCTTGAAAA
>NW_017100137.1:695175-700129 GCF_001263275.1 Habropoda laboriosa | reverse complement strand
GGAAATTTTATATTGTTTATATTGTTTAAAACAAATATATATTTTTTAAAATGTAATTGAATACACGATAAAATGCTGTTTTGTTAGGAATAAAGTTTTGGTTGGTGCTGGACTAATATGGGGTATTAGTCTTTGCTGTCTCTTCATTAGTCGCAAACTTCCAGGATCAATGGCATTATTAAATTTTATTCCTGGTATTTTATTTTGGTCAGTGTTTGTGTGATGACAGTATTAAGCATAAACATTTAATGCCTTCACTTTTATTTATTTAATTGTTTGTTGACCTTAATGTATTAATTGCAATTTTGTAAATAATGATTATAGTATGGAATACAAATAAAAGTTCCTAATTTAATTCCATCACTAACTATATGATTAATATTAATCAAAATATTTATACAATTAATTGATAATATTAATTTACTGTCGTTATTTTTCAACATGATATTTTTGTGTTTAGTAATATTTACTGTTATTTATCACAATACATATACCTTTTTTAAGTAATATAATTTTAAATGACAAAATTAATTTTTAAAAATATATATTATTATATAGGAATCAAAAAGTGGAAAATGATGAAGAACAGAAATGTAATGTTAATGAAGCTAGTACATCTGTACCTGTAAATTGTGAATCTGACTCTCACTCTGAGACAGAAGAAGAAAATGCAAAGGGGTAAGTTATATGATCATTTTTTAAATTTGCTTACTGAATGGATATGTTCAGATATTACATTAATATTTGTATGATTAATTATGTTTTGTACAGGCAGAAAATACCAAATTTCATGGTAGGTGGATTAATAGGAGCATCACCTCCAAAATTTGTTTCTCTTGAAGAAATTATAAAGGCTGCAAATGGCATGAAAAATATGGCATTAGCACATGAAATTGCAGTGGACAAGAATTTTCAGTTACAAAAGCTTGATCCTGATGATGGCACATTTCACAGAAGAGTAAAAGAAATTATGCATAAAGCTTTTTGGAATTTGTTAGCAGAGCAATTAGCAGAAGAACCTCCTAATTATACACAAGCATTGGTTTTATTGAAAGAAATTAAAGAAGTAATATATTTGCATGGATTTCCTGAAGCAAGAGGAAGTTTTTATATCCGTTAATAATTTTTTTCTTTTTGTAGACATTAGATGAACTAGTATTGCCACATCACGCAAAGATTCGTGAAAATTTAAGGGAAGCACTTGATGTAGATCTAATTAAACAACAAGCAGAAAAGGGTGTTTTGGACTTCCATCATTATGCACAATATGTGATTTCAATTATGAGCAAAATTTGTGCACCAGTAAGAGATGAAAAGATTAGAGAGCTTAGTCAAAAGACAGACGTTATTGAAATATTCAAAGGCATAATGGAAGTGCTGCAACTAATGCGGCTTGACTTAGCAAATTTTACTATCACTATGATGAGACCAAATATAGTTGCTTCAAGTATTGAATACGAAAAGGCCAAATTTGCTGAGTTCTTAAAAGTCAATACAAATGGTTTACAATTTACAGAGAAATGGTTATTAAGGCATTTCGATCCAACAAAAGTTACAAGTAATTCGTCTGACGTTAATTCTGTGTGCCAGCTTACACATTATCTTTTAACAGAAGCATATCTTGATCTTCTGGAATGGGATTTTAGTCCAGATGCAGAAGTATGTGTTAAAGCATTTATATTAATAATATAATTAATATTATATTACTTAAATTAGTATTATGAATATTTTTATTATGTTTGATTTGCAGACTTTGATGCTTGATCAAGGTAGATTATTAGAAATGCGTGATAAGACCAACAGATTAAGCATTATGGGATCTGTAATATTGTTAGTAAACAATACAGTTGGTGCACCAATTCATGGAGTATCAAGTTTTAAGAAAAATATTAAGGAACACCTTAATGTATTGTTAAATTCTGTACATTCAAATAAGTATGTAGATAATAGCATTTGTATCTATAAGTAATAAAATTACAAGTTGAATTTGTCACTTCTATTGTTATTAGGGAATTGGAAACTGTAATGCCAAATATTGTATTGCAAGTCAAAGCAGATTTAAAAACAACATTGCAAGAAATAGGTGCTACTCTTCTCTCTTCAGAGATGGAAACACTATTAGAAGGACAAATATTGGATCTCATTAATCCAGAACACAAAATCAAACATCTGATAAGTAAGCATCTGTATAAACTTATCAAGTCAGTTTTTTTATTTGATTTGTGTATCTTTTTAGATTTGAGAATTCGGCAGTTTTTACAAAAAATAATATCAACTCAATCTGCGGCACCGCAGCAAGTACCACCTGGACTTTCATCACTTCAGGAAGAGTTAACAGCCATAGCAGCCCAATTTTTAATACTTATTTCTCATAATCGAAGTGTATTCGGAGAATATTACCAAGAAATCATTACCAATGCACTTATTAAAAAAGAAACTGAGAGTACTAAAGATACGAGTGAAGTTCTTACCATGGAGTTGTAAAAAAAATTAAAGATTTAAACCAATCTTTGTAAGGGAAATATATTATGTGTTCATAAAATAGCACATTAATTAAAACATAAGTGATATATGCATCTTAATGTAGCAGTTCATTTGTTTTTATAAGTTAAAGTTTATAACAAAAGAAAAAAATCCATTAAAAATATATAGACAAAAGTGTTATATAAGAAAGATTCTAACATTGATATAAGTTACAAATGACACAATTACACGAGTAAAAAATACACATGAGAACATATTTTTATAGATAGTAATAAATTGTTTTTAATTTCATGTAAGCATTAATTTATGTATAAGTTAACTATAACGTAATTTTCATTATCTAGTATTATGACGTGCAACAACTTATTTTCTGTACTTGGTGCTTCAAAATATTTTCCAAATAGTGTATTACGCAATGTATTGAAAAGAATGTAACATATTTTCAATACATATACATGTGAAAATTAAATCAATTTGTAATTAAAATTTATTCGATTTTTTTTAAATAACTGTAACTTGTTTCATAACGTTACTTATTGTTCAAAAATACAGCCTGTCTCTAAGTATGTGTCGTTTAAAATAATTAGTAAATAATAGGGAGCACGAGCAAAATTTTTTTCCATTATTCTTTCTGTAGATGTACTTCTTCAATAATTTTTCAAGGTCTTATCAGGATATTTGACATTTTTTAAGTCAAACATATTACAGATTTCAGAAGCGTTTCAGCGGGATGTCTACTTGAAAAGTGATACATTGTACACTGCGCATGCGAGGCATCTGTTCGCCTCTATTCATAGTGTCTGCGCGGCGCCAAATGAAGTGCATCATACCAAACTTTATTTTTTTTTTTCAATGTTCTCGAAATCTCACCATCATTTTGAAAAACTTATTTTACAGGTTAAAGTTCAAGCAATTCAATTATATTTTTTCAAATTGTTCTATGGGTGGGAACAACGTTAAATCAGCAGTTGAAAATTTAGCAGGTTAAAGTTCAAGCAATCTGATGGTATTTTTTCAAACTGCTCTATGGGTGGGAACAGAGCCAAATCAACAGTTGAAATTTTAGCAGTGATTATTGTTATGTTTGCTAATAATAAATAAAATTTTATATACATATTCGAAAAGAGTATTTCTTTAGCTTTAAAATGAGTCCAAGGTCGAAGCATTATCTTTATACAAAACCGAAATATTACCGTTAAAGTGAAGACATGTCGGCTGATTTCGTCTAATTTTTAAAAACTCTAACATTAAATGTCTTGAAAACCATTGGAGATAAAAAACTAAAATTTTACAATTTAGTTTCATAAATCCTGCGAGTTTGAAAAAATCGGTAACTATGACACGCAATTGAATGGACGTTGAATGGCTTATCCACGCTTACATATGCATAAATAATATCTACATGGATTATAAGGTATAAATAATTTTATATACTTGTTCTAATGAACGGTAATAATAAGACTATTATACATTATAAAAAATGTTCAATTTATTAACACTTTTAATGTACTTTTAATTAAAATTCTTTACATTATAGTGTTATCAGTTTTTTAGTTTTCTAATGCTACTCATGTTATGTTTGTACATTTTCCATAAGAGCAACATGAGCTTCAAATACAATAATGTGTTGTAACTACCTGTAAATAAATGAAGTAATCCTTTGTTTGGTGAAAATAAATTTTGAAGCACTCTCAGTAATTCCTCGAAGTTGCCTGTTTTTGTATATTCTTGTATCATTTTTGCAAACGTTTTATAATCAATTTCTGATAATGAGCGTTTCACCTAATATATATTACACATTTAAACTATTTAATTTGAACCAGAATTATTACTATTGTAAGATTTTTATTAATTAAAATTTATATACCATTGATCATAATTAATTATTACAGATGATTACTTACTTTTTTCAAATATGCTTTGCCCAAAATCTTTTTGTCAGTGTCATTACTAGTTTCTTCGAATATTTGTTGTGAATTTATTGAATTATCTGTATGTTCTGTATTCGCAGATGAGGAAGTTGAAGGACTAGACAAGTATTCATTGAATTCTACTGGTAACATTTTTATCTTTCGTTTTTTTGTAGCTGGTTCGTTAATATTTTTTGTTAATTCACAAACAGTGTAATTGTTTTTTAATTTACAGTCGTTAAAATTAATTACTGGCTTTGATTCTGTTGCTAAAACTTCAAAAAAATTTTTTTTCTTTGTCTCAACCTTCTTTATATTCTTTTCAGTTTCATTAGCATAAGAATCAATATTGAAAGTATCGTCTGTCGAAGACTTTTCTAAATGCTGTTTTGATGTATCTTTTGCGGTACGAGAAACAGTTGTGTCAAAAGATGCTGACATTGCTGGTAATGAAATATCACTATTCACGGATCGTCCTCCAATCATATTTGGTTGCGGTAACTTGAAATGATCATATAATATAGTATAATAATAATAAAATTCATTTTTTTTTTTTTTTT
>NW_017100137.1:691549-695152 GCF_001263275.1 Habropoda laboriosa | reverse complement strand
TATTTTCTGCATATCTAAAGAAGTCTTTTAACTCTCTCGTAATAACACCAAAATTAGTAAAATTTTTTATGTATGGTCTAAGCCAGGGAGATAAGTGTTTTTTAAAACTTGGATTATCAAATCGACAGTCACAAAGAATTATAGCTCCGTAATCATTTTTATGACGTATTATCCGGCCAATAGCTTGATTAATAGCTCGTGATGCCTCAAGCTGATACCATTGTTGACCAGATAAAGCCTAAAAAATCAAAAATGTAAAATACATAAAAGTAAAATACTTGATGAATATTTTAAAATGGATTTAAATTATAATTACCTCTTTATTTTGACTCTTCATTTCTTCTAAATATCGTTGTTTTAATATAACTCTCGGATCTTTTAATGGAGGAAATGGAAGACCTGTAATTAATACAGCTCTTCCATTTGCATTAGCAAAATCAAGTCCTTCACTTACTTTACCTCTACAAACCGCCATAAAAATAGCTCCTTTACAGGAAGTATCCTTAATTTTTTCACAATACTCATTCATGACATTTGTAAAACCATCTCTGTATTGTGATTCCACATATATAGGCTGATGAATGTAAATAAATTTTTGTATCATCTTATGATTAAAAACAAAGTATTGATGGTAATTACCTTACGATCTGCAATTTTAGTCCACAAACCTGTGTTTTGCCATTCTTCTTTACACTTTCTAATTATAGGGTATGAAGGAAAGAAAACTAATAGACCATGAGGAATAAGACAACTAAAATTAAATATTGTTCTTCCAAGAGAGGCTATGTATTTTGGATCATTCCTGAAACACAAGTTAAACACTTCAAATGGTATACACATATACTCTGAAAATGAAAATATATTGCATAGAATATATTTCATAGATATACCTTGTGTTAAATGAAGAATTTAATGAATAACCATCTGGGCCTTGGCCAAGAATGCCGACACAAATTTGATCTTCTTTTATAATGTGTGGATTTTCTAGTTGAATTTCAATTGGTATTCCAAGTTCAGATATGAAAGGTTTCAAAGGAGATAAAGTACCACTTGTTAATATTATTGAACGCACACCTTGCTCCATTAGTTGTTGCATGCTTTATTATTGTAATTAATATATAAATATTCACATATGCAATCTATTTAAAATAAAATATAGTACAAAAGTAAAGATTTACCTAAATCCAGGACTAAAACACCAATAACTAATAACTTTACCCTCATTTTTGGATAATATCTTTTTTGTTTCCCAAACATTATTGTTTTTACTTTTTTTTGGTTCTTCAAATTGAATGTATACTTTATAGCATTGTTTAACCTTTTCTCTATGACTTAAACTATTACCACTACTGAATACAATTCTTAATAGATCACTGAACTTTTGAAGGGCATTGCCCTTTCTTGTAAATGGAGAAATACTTGTAGTTAAGTAATTATATTAATTATAAATTAATAGTTATTTACTTGTGCTTTTCCTAATAATTCAAAGATGTATCCACCAGGAAGTGTATCTCCTTCATCACGTTTTGTAATTTTTATAGCATCAATAGCTTTTTCCAATTCTAGAAACATAGCTTTTAAAATGCACAAATCATCTGCAGTAAAATCTTTCTGAACATTTTCTGAATTTTCCATTAAAAAATCATTTTGTTGTTCAATATCTTTAGCTATATCTTCCATTACAGCTGTTACTTCATCAATGCACATTGCAATATCTGTACTACAGATCTGTAAAAGTTTGACACTAAAGAATTTATTATTTCCTCTTTCTGCATACTTCATTGGATTTTAAATTAATTAAATAATTCTTGTTAAATACTTATTACATATTAATTTAATACCTGTAAAGATGCTGCTTCTTCACATGTTTTTTCAACATTATGTGCTTCATCTAGAAAAATAATACTGTTCTGTAAATCTATACCTTGTGATCTTCGTGCTTTTGCATCTATTAAATAATTATATGGCATAAAAGTGATGTCTGCATTTTGTTTAAGTTCTCTAGATAAGAAATATGGACAGCATTTGTATTTCTGTCCAGCTTTTACCAAATCTTCTATATCAAGTATTTCATGTTTAAAAAAAGGGTCTTGTTTCCTAAAAGAATCATTTTTTAATATTTTTTGTTAGGAAACAAAATTTAATAAAATTAAATACTAATAGTATGATTTCTTACCTGATTTCAACATTATTGTAATAAAAACATGTTCTAGATTTTACTTTTGAATGACACATATATATCTTATTAAAAGAATTGATTTCTTTGGAGACTTCTGGATGAATGCAAAGTTGATCTCGAGATCCTAACACAGCAGTGCTTACATGTTTATAAGATGTTCTTTTTAATTCTTGCATAGCTTGCGAAAGCTGAGAATGTGTTCTAGATGCATAGATAATTTTTGGTGCAGCCCAATTGAAACTAGTGGAAGGATCTGCACCTCCTGTACTTTTTGTAAGTCCATTATTCAATTGTTTAAAAAAATGTCCACCAAAATTAGGTTGCTCAGTTGGATTAACTAATGATTGTGCCTGTAATTGAGCTTTCTTTGTTAATAACCAACTTAAGGAAGAACAAAGAAGGCTAAGTGTTTTTCCTGTACCTATAATATTTTTATAAATTGATTTTAATATTTTGTCCATTAATGATATACGCAGAAATTAAAAAAAAATAACTTAATTTTACCAGTAGGAGATTCTAAAACACCATTTTTACTATTTTGAAGACACTCTATCACCTTTGTCATGTATTCTTCTTGTACTTGATATGGTTTAAAAGGAAAATTTATTATGACATTATTAATTGTCACTTCGGGCATTATATCGTTATAAATTTCACGAGATATATAAAGGAATTTTTTTACAGTACACGAAATACTGATCAGCTAATCTAAACAGGAATATTAAAACACATTCCCGCCAAATTCTGAACCCAATGGCCATTATGATGACCATATGTGTCATTTGTATTTGATTTGAAATAGTTGTGTGCAATCAACCTTTTTTAGTAATAAAATAATAATAAAGAGAAAATTTTCTTTGAAAAAGAAAATATATATATATATTATTTATTATATTTTAGAAGAAGATATTTAAGTAATTAAAGACAAAGAGGTTTCATTTCCAATGAATACATAAGTTAGCATAAGTAAGGTTACACATCGTCGAATTATCAGTTAACTTGTTTTGTATAATCTATATTCAAGTGTTGTCGACATATCTGTAAGTGGAATGTCAATTCTTTTATAAAGTAATAAAGGCTCAAGATTAGGTTAGTCATACGTCAGCTGATTTGGTGGGTGGCTGACTACTGCATAAGCTGTTTTTAATTTTTACTCAGGTTTGTATTTTTTATTAATTTAATCTGCTTTCTTCCAACAAGTGCGAGTTGCCATTTCCCGCTTTTGCTGTACAATTTAAATTCGTTGCAACCAAATATATTAGAAATTTATTAATTAAACTCAATATATGTGTTTCTTAAGGTCAACAATCATTGGTTATTGACCTTTAAAATAAGTCACAAAAGGCCACTTACATACATACTTCAGTTTAAACATGCGCATGCGATGTAATAAACATATATTTGAATAGATTCTGATAAACAAT